>NC_061121.1:19564207-19753896 GCF_002878395.1 Capsicum annuum
TACACACACTATATATATAGTTATATACTAATTTATAAAACATATACACATGTATACGTTAAATATATACGTCTATAGAAGATATATACACATATCTATGTATCATTCAATATATAATACTACTTTAAATAAAATATACTACAATATATACACACAATATATATATATATATATATATGTATGTATATACTAATTTATAAAACATATACGCATGTATACGTTAAATAGATACGTCTATAAAAGATATATACACATATATACGTATCATTCAATCTATATGTACTACTTTAAATAAAACATATACTACAATATATATAATACAATATAAACACACACTAAATTTATAGTTATATACTAATTTATAAAACATATACACATGTATGCGTTAAATATACAGTACTTTAGAAAATAAATACACATATATACGTACCATTCAATATATATATACTACTTTAAATAAAATGTGCTACAATATATATATATATATATATACACACACACACACTATATATATATGTATATATATATAAATCATATACTAATGTATATGTTAAATATATGCGTTTATAGAAGATATATACACATATATACGTACCATTCAATATATACGTACTACTTTAAATAAAATATACTACAATATATACACACACTACATATAGGTATCTACTAATTTATAAAATATATACGCATGTAGACGTTAAATATATACAACTTTAGAACATATATACACATATATACACTATTTTAAATAAAACATATGCTACGTAATGTAATAAATTAATAATAGTATAATACTTAATAGTAAATTAATAATGTATTAAAACTAAGTTTTAATTTAAACTAGAAATTTAATTTAAATCATTAAATAGAAAAAATTACAAAGTAAGGACTGAGGAATGAATGAATGTTGAATTTTATTGATTGCAAAATGATCTAAAATTATAATTACATGAATGAAAAATCTACAAATTTTGTATCATTTTTTTCAACTCATTCATGTTAATATTAACGGGAACTTGCATAGGATAGTCAAATTCAACGGGCGCAAAACCATGCATTGGATTTGATTCTGCTGAGTTTTCCCGTGAAGTCATAATTTCTTAAAGTCTTTGCTCGTCGTTCGGCTCCACTTCCATTCCTTGATTTCTTCGTTCGGCTCTAATCCAATCTCTAAGGCAAACTAGAACATTCATTACATTGGTTCCCAATGAATGTCGGTTGTCTCCAATTTGTTATCGTCCCTGACTAAAAGCACTCTCTGATGCAACGGTTGACATTGAAACATTCAAGATATCTCTAGCTAATCTTGAAAGCACAGGACATTGTGTTTCATTACTCCTCCACCAATCAACGCGTTGATCCGTCGTCTGCGATCCTCTAGCGGAGACCAAGGATCATACTTAAGCTCTTCCCGATGAACTGATGTGTAAGATCCCTCCTCAATATTGTTTCGACAAGTTAAATCATAAAAGTAATCAGAAAACCCCTATGTGCCAGCCTTTTAGAAGATGATGGCTCCTCGGGAGGATGAGAAGCAATAGTTGGAGTGATATTTGTAGGTACGGCTAAATCAACTAAATCAGCATAGTGATTATATAATTTATCTATGTATTCATTTGCATCACCCATTGCCATCCACAAATCAGGTTTTACTTGTTGAGAATCATTGTTAGCATTTATCTCTAAATTAGAATAAATAAAAGTACTAAAGTGGCACATAGTATTATATTTCATACACGGATTTAGCATAGCGCCAACCAAGTAAATATGGGGGAATAAAAAAAAAATATTTTTAAAATTTAGCAAACATGGCACCAACAGCTTCTTTGTAACCTTCTTTATTTTTATATTCTTTGAGCAAACCAAAAATATCGACTATATATATCAAAACATTACAAACAGTAGGATAATAAGCACCGAAAAATTCAATCATAGCTATATAAATTTTTTTAAAAAACTTAACAAGATCATTAATTACAACCCAATCAGAATCATGTAGCATGCAATCAGCAGAATTAGCAAACGAACCACAATATTGGTTAAAATATAGTGTAACAGGAACTCTATATTTATAACAAGTTTTTAAAAAATCATATGTAGTATTCCATCTAGTATCACATTCTTCAGGCATCAATATCGGTACAAGTTCATTTTGTTCACATTTAAGTTTAAAGTCTCTAATTCTAATTCTACGATTATTTTCTTGAATAAAATCAATGGCAAGCCAAATTTTTTCAATATAAAACTCGAAAAACTCAAGACCATCTCTTATAATTAAATTATATATATGACATGCACACTTAATATGGAAAAATTCAGGTAACGGCGAAGATAGCTTAGATTTTAATTTTGTTATAGCAGTATTGTTGTTAGAAGCATTATCAAAATAATACATAAGATTTTATTTTTGATACCATAAAATTCTGTAACTTTAGCAATCGAATCAGTAATAAAATCTCCAGTATGTTTACGATCTTCATCATATAAAAAAAACAAGAATATGTTTTTGCATAACAAAACTACTATCTATCCAGTGACAAGTAATGATTAAATAATCATTTTTATTTACAGCACGCACAAGATCAGAAATTAGGGACATTCTCCATTGAATATTTTTTAACAATGTTGATAAATAAAAGTAATATTGTGAATGAAGTCTAAAAATATCGGTCCGACAAGTACTTCTAGGAATACCATTAAATATAGGATTATAAATTGCTTAAATATAATGAATAAAGGCATCAGAAGAAGAAAAACTAAAAGGCAAACAACCCACAACTATCATTTTAGTTATTTCTTCCCGGTCCCTCAATTTATTATACTTCTTCATTATATAGTCGGTTTTTGGGCCCATTCTAGTTTGTGTAGGCCCACCAACAGTCTCACCACCTTGTGTAATTTTTAACTCTCTTTCGTGAACATTGCCTATATTTCTCATTAACGTACCCGTACCCCTTTGTTTGCCTCCTCTTTTATGCTTATATATTTGTTGACAAATATTGTATTGCACCTCAGTGTCTGATGTACGTTCAAAAAATTACCATGCAATACTAGTTGTTTTACAAGATATTGGGGCACGGGGAGGACGGAAAGAGAGATTAACCGATTCAAATCTAACGTTAGCATTTTCTACTGCGGGTGTCTCACCAATATTTTCATCATCTTTGTCTAAATTAACTGCATCTACTTCATTTTCTTCTTCTATACCGTAATTTTCTTGAGGTTCTACATAATCCATATCGTGGCCACCTACACCTAAAGGCACACCTACTTCTTCCTCAAAAGGTTGACTAAGCGGTGCCGGAGGCACACAGGTATATCCTTGCATAAAATGAAAGGATAGTAGTGAGACATAAACTTTTACAAAATGTAGGAACCAAGGTGTGTATCAAACACCAAAACCCTCTACAATCCACAAAGGTAACACAACACTCTTACGTTGACACAAAAGGGACTCGAAGCACCCCAAAGCACCAATGTTTCTAAGCCGGATTGTCAACTCAAGTGAATCCACACTCAAGCTAACCTTAGTTACAATGACTTTTCTAAGTCTTACACTACAATGGTTTTTCCAAGCCCTATACTAAAACACTCTCTCTTAAGAGAAAAAATGTTCTTCAATATCATTAAACAACTAATGAAAAATAGAAGTCTAATTGTTTATTTATAGTTATTACGATCAAAGACTAAAATACCCTTAATGAAGGGGGCTCCTATGGAGTGTAAAAGAAAGGCTTTAAAAGACCACAATGTCCTTAACAAGAAGGCAAGGGGAGGCTTTGGAATGCATGGACCCTTCTTCTCTCTTCAACTTAAGCCAAGACTTTGAAATTATTCAAAAAAAGGTCTTCATCCACTTGTAAACCCGAGCTTGGTCCTTTGAGAAAAATCATGTATTCTTTACACCCGTATCATCCTCTCTATCTTGAAAAGAATTTGACCACAAATTCACACCTTTAAGTTCTTGAGCACATTCTTCTTCACCTTGTAGTGTGTCGTGGCAGCCTACTTGTTCCTTTGGGATGCTCTCATTACAAGAGAGTTTGACAATTTTCTCCTTTGATTGATAATTTTCTCCTTTGATTCATCTCTTTATCAGTTGAGGAAGCATGGTAGTTTTGAGAAGTGGAGTGATTGGAATTCTTTTGACCTTTCACACGTTCCAACCTTCTTTTCAAAGTAGACACACCTCCTTTCATTGATGACATCTCAGTTTCTAGCCTATCAAAAACCATTTACATTTTTGTCATTTCTCGGGAAAGAACTTTAAGATGGGTCCAAATTGCATTTTTGTCCATGGTACCTAAGAAAAGATACTAACAAAAACAAACAAAGAATGTTAGTTCAAAATAACCTCACCAACTCCCACTCTCAGATTTTTACCGCACACTTGGTTTCACAAGTGTTGAAAATTCAGCTTGTACTACATGAGTGATTGAGGGATGAGTCTACTTTTGTCCGAAATAGATTTTTTTTGAGATGACTCAAAGAAAAATTGCTTTCGGACTTGAACCAACAAGATACTACAAGTTACAAAACGAGAAAAGCTCAAAAGAACGTTAACGCGAAATAAAAGGACACTAAACTAATTATCAACCTAGTAGGTAGTTACTAGTTTGCTAATTAGTGATAGAATCAAAATGTAACCAAGAAACAAAAATTAGAAACTAAGAAATTCAAGTTTGAGATAAATTTGGTTGTTCCCAAAAATGATGACATGGCACTTTGTGATTGTACGTCAACTTTGCAAATTTTTCAATTGTTTAATTTTGTGTCTCAGCCAACTCAATCCCAAGAGAGTGTGATTTCGGTTTTGGGAGAAATTTGCAAGGTTTTTGGAGCCTTTTTAAGCTTCAAAATGAATTTGAAATGAATTAGTCCCCCCTTGTACTTGCAATTGTACTTGAAGAATCCTTTTGTCTTTGTTGTTTTCTTCTTTGGGCAAGACTAGGAAGCTTCTTGGAAATTGCCTTTAACAACTAATACACTCTCTTTCCTCCCTTTTCAAGATCAAACAAGCACTTTTGAATAATCTTCTCCAACAAGATATGAAGATTGAGGAAGAACAATATGAATATTCAAGAGTTGGCCAAGTTTGACCATAAGGCAAATGACCTCCAAATTCAAATTTTCTTTTAGATCTAGGTTTCCTTTGCCAAGCCAAGCACAAATAACATAAAATCAAATTCAAAACATCCACACCACAATATACCACATGAAATCCACCCTCAAAAAGCTTCAAACTCAAGTTCAACAATGGTGGAATGCTCAAAACAACCCGGATCTTGCTCAAAACTTAGATATAGACTCTCTTAGTGCTAGAAAACAAGGATCTAGAAACTAACAAAACACACAAAAAATAAAATAGATCTAAGTCTCAAAAATCTGCCAAAACGCAAAAATGGGTTAACAATTTTTTTGTGAGATTTTTTATTTTCTACACTCTTTTTTGTTGATTTTCTTCAAGGTAATCAATAATACAAGACTTAGAGTTGTGGGAACAACTCTAAAACATGACTATGATATCAAATGATACACTAAAATAAGCTAATAACCAAAATTAAGGACTTGAAACACAAAAACCAGCAACTACAAGAAGAGAAAACAACACATAGAAGAAGAGAGATGAAGAAGATTTGATAAAAGTAAAGATAGATAATGAAACATACACCACCTTTAATGATAAGCACCTAATTGTGTATCAAACAATTAGACACACTTCACCATGGATGGATAACACTTCATTCTTAAGTGGACCAAGGGAATTCACACTCCTCAAAACCCACCTTTCTTGCCAAATGCTCAACATAAGTGAAGAATCCACCTCACTTGTATAGAACCTTCAAGATTCGGTTTCTCTCTCTTAAGGAGAAGGAGAAGACTACAAGCCAAGACTACAATTACAATCTAAAAAGTCACTCAATTCATTATGTCAAAAACTATGAAAAATAGAAGGCTATTTGTCTATTTATACTATTACATAGTAAATGTCAAAAATACCCTTAATGAATAAGGGAATTGGGGCGCCTCTTGAGTGTGACTTTAATGTGTAAAATGTCTTCTATATCCTTCACTTGAGGCGCCTCTTGAGTGTAAAGGTTCTTCTCCTAGCTTCTCTTGAACAAGACTTCAAAAATGCTCCAAAAGGCCATCAATCACTTGTCAATTCTGAAACTTAAACTTTTGATGATGTCTTATACACTTTTGTGCTCTTTAGGCTTGTATCACTATCACTACTGCTTCCGGGACAAAAAAATTTAACACCTTTAGTAGCGAGGTTTCTTAATTTATCCATAATATAAACTAAACTAAAAAAATTCAAAGTACACAAATATAATAAATTAAATATTCAACAAATAATACACTGAATAAAAATTAAACATAAGAGATGGAACGACAATATCAAATTTTGAAAGTATTCGAAGATTGCGACTTTAGAAACTTCCACTCGTACTTTGTAATCACAAAATTAAAAAATTAAAGTGAGCACTTTAGGAAATTAAATATATTGAATATTTGAGAATTGAGAATTGAGATTTGAGAGAATAAAAAATTGTGTGGAAAACGATTTGAAAGTGTAGGGTATTTATAGGAATTTTTTTGAGGTTAAAAAATAATTTTAAATGTAAAAAAAAAAAATTAAAATGGGTCAAAGTAGCCGTTTGGACCCAAAAATGGCCATATAGCCGTTGGGCCGGCGACTACTTTGGGCCCAATGGTCCAAATCTAATTAAAAAAAAAAAAAGTAAACCGGACCGGTTAACCGGCGGGCCCTGACCAAGCTTGGTCCGAATTGGATTAACCAGACTCAACTAAAAAAATAAACCGATTCGGGACCCGGTATCCTACAGCCCGTGGGCTGACCGAGACGGGTCAAACCAACCTGATTCTTAAGTGGGCCGGTCTGGGCCAGGTCAAATTGACCCGTTTGGCTGGCTTAAATAGTCAAGTTTAGATATTGAAACACCTAATTTTCTTTCAAATGATTTAATATATAGTCAAGTTTCTTAAATTCGTTAGTATTAGATACTTGAACTATGCTCCATTTTAATTGAACATATTAATTTCTAATAAGGTTTCTTAACCAAACATTTTCGATTCAATTTCGGAAAAAATTTGGATATGTTTCCATTCGCCTATAAACCTTCAATTGTACACATCAATCTCAATTAAAAAAAATGTATAGGTTTTTATGGCTTAATGAGGCAAAGAGATTTAATTAAATAAATAACATATTTTATGTGGTTAATTTATCTATCTAATAAATAAATGAAGATACATACAAAAGTTATTTCAAAATCGAAATTTATTACAAATTAAGGTGTTTAATTAAACAAAAACTTAGTTTGATTAAGTAAATCAAATATCTTAATAAAATTTAAAACACTGATTCCCCCCAAAATAAATAAATAAATAAAAATGGACTGCTTTTCGAGAAACACCCATTTAGTGGCTTCGAGTTCTATGTAGTAAATGCACTGCATTTTTAGTACCACTTACAAGTAAGTGTAACCAACATAAATCCTCCACAAGTAATTACATAAAATTTTCTCTTATTTTCTCTCTCCGAAATTTTAACAAATATACTCATACATTCGGCCAAACATTATACATTAGTGGAATGTATGATGAAACAGTTATTCCTAAATTTAAGGTAATTGAAATCAGTAATTATATCACTGTTTCTTAATTAATGATAATAATTATCTAACATTAACTCATTTATGGATAAAACTAGTAACTGAAATTTGAATTTCAAAAAAAAAAATATACAAGTCAAATTTTATTTTGTCTAATATTTGATTGAAGATCTGGAAAGCAAAAAAGCTATATTTCTGCAAAAAATTTCTTCTAAAAAAATTTCAAAAAATAACAAAATTCTTCTACATACGTTCTTCAAAAATTCAAAAGGCAACATGAATATCCCAATATTGCTGCGACATTTTGAAATTTGAGAGTCAGAAACTAGTTATAAGTCATACAAAAGTTACGCAATAATTATTTCGGAAAGTATTACTTTCATGAAATTGATTTCTACGATCGCCATAGAGTTGGATATAGACGAAGTACGTAAAAAAATTAAAGTGAAATATGTGGTTGAACGAAACTCTTCTCCAATTGTAATAAGAAACGACAATGGAGTGAGGTTTTTCGTTGAGTTAAAAAAACAACTTGCTGGTTTGGTTAATTTTCCGCTTTATATTTCAACTTGCGACAAAGCCAATAGTGAAATAGAGTTTGATAAAGCAACTGGTTCTATAATGTGTATTGAGGGTAGTGAATATGATTCGATTGCGTTAATAGTTGTTGAAATGGATAATCAGTATGCACTATATATTTCTGAAATGGAAGTTAAAAACTTCACTACTAATTGCAAGAACACTGAAATAATGGTGAGTCAGATATATAAGGATAAGGAAACTCTTGTTTCAGTAATGACTTTACACACAATAGCAAATGGATTCAACACAAAAGCGAAACGATCCGACAAAAAAAAAGGTATGATATCAATTATATGTCCTGATCTTATATTATATTGATTTTTTTTATGTTAAGAAATTTATGTTGTGTATTTTTGTAAACTGTTGATATGCAATGCTAATATACAAATGTATAATGTGATATTTTATGTGTTGGATAATGTATAATTAAATCGTGTCAGGTAAAGAAATATATGATGCATTGGTTTAAAAGATTGTGAATTCGTTTGTCTGTTATTACTGATTTTTTAAGTAATAATTTTGAATGTATAATTTTAATTATACATTCAGAGATATGTATAATATAACTGGGGCAGTGAAAGTTTTTATTTTTTTGTTCTTACTATTTTAATTTTTAATATTTCTGTTTTATACATTGATTAAGTTTTTATTTGTTGATGCAAATATGTCTTGATGACATGAATACATACTTTCTAAAATTTAATTCTTTGATTAATTTGTTTTATGAACTTTTTTTTAATTTAAAAAATGTATGTATAAAATATATTATACATTCAGAGATATGTATAATAAAACTGGGCAGTTGCTGGAATAAATTTATTTTTTTTCTATTTTCAAGATTAATACTTTTATTTAACATAATGACTAAGTTTTTATATTATGATGCAGCTATGTACTGATTTGTCATAACGAAGATTGCAAGTGGGTCATGAAGGCCTCTTGTATGAATGAATCAAAATTGTTTGTTATTAAAACACTTGTTTCGGAGCATAGTTGTAGTCTTAGGGATTGAGTGTTGAATAATGTGGTTGCAACAAGTAATTTTGTGAGTGAATTTACTGCTCCAAAATTAATCAATCATAAAAGAATACACACCCCCGCGGACATTATCGAAGAAATGAAAGTTGTTTATGGAGTCGACATTAACTACATGAAAGCATGGCGCACACAAGAGAAGGCGATTGCGATGCTTAAAGGTGGACCAGCAGATGGATATAGAAAAATTCTCCATTATATATATATATATTGAACCAAGTGTATCCCTAATCGCACATTCGGATGCATAAGGCAGTAAATAACAATTTTAAATACTTGTTTATTGCATTGTGTCCGATGATTAGTGGTTTTGAATTTTGTAGACCTATTTTAGTTGTTGACAGGGCACATTTAAGCGATCCATATAAAGGAACATTTGTATCGACAAGCACATTAGATGGTACAGGTACTGTGCGTTAAGTTTTTTTGTTTTGTACGCTTTTATTGTTTTGTTATTTACTATCTATTATATTATCTTATACATTGATGTTTTATGTATAATGAATCATACATATGCTAAAATTACCACCTTTATAGTTGACTTTTTTCTTTTTAAAATGATTGACTTTTTTAATTTATATGTAGGTTGTATTCTGTCATTAGCTTACGGTGTTGTTGATTCGAAGAATGACAATGCGTGGATTTGATTTTTTCAAAAGTTTAGAGAGGCATTTGGTGAAAGAGACAACATGTGTGTTGTTTCAGACAGAAAAGAAAGTATCATAAAAGGTGTAAGCATTGTTTATTCTAATGTCCCTCATCTAGCTTGTATATGACATTTATGAAAAAAAACGTTTGCACCCATTTTAGGGAAAGCAAAGATAGACTTAGTGACCTTTATTATTTCATAGCTAAATCTTATAAAAAAGAAGATTTTGAATATATTATGTCAAAGGTTGCTAAGGTTGATCAAAGAATTAAGGAATATCTGGAGGAAGCTGGGTATGAAAAATGGGCTCGGTGTCACTCTTTTGTAAATATAGGTAGAATGATGACTTCAAATATAGCCGAATGTATTAATGGTTGTTTGGTTGAGACTAGAAAACTTTCTATTCTAGGTTTCTAGAAGAAGTTAGAATCTTATTTGCTGCATGAAATTGTAAGAACAACGAAATTGCATCGTATACAAATACAACTCTTGGCAGAAGATTTGAAGAAATTCTAACTCATAATGGTGTGAAAACTTTGCGGATGATGGTATGTGTTAGAATAATTATGGAACAGAAACTTTGTTTTACATTGAGTGTATATTAATATTTTTATGTCTGAAACATATTATGCCTTTTGGTAACAGGTTAAACCAGCAGGGAGTTATCTTTATTGTGTTTATGATTCGGGACGGAGGTACATTGTAGATATTGAGCGTGGCACGTGCAATTTCGGCCGATAGCAAATTGATGAAATACCTTGTCCACATGAAATTGTCGTATTAAAAAGTAAAATGTGGATGTAAAGGATTATGGTCGTTATTGCTCTGAATTGTACAGGCCACAAACTATAGTGAAGACATATAAACTCCCAATAGTTCCAATGCCAGACAAGAAGGATTGGAATGTTCCATGTTTTGTTGATGATGAAAAAGTTTTGCCACCCAAATATTGAAGACCTCCTGGTAGGCCAAAAAAAGGAAAGCATCTGAAATCAACTGAATCATTGTCTTCAAATTCAAACCGATACGGTAAATGTAGAAGAGTCGGTCACAACCATAGGACTTGCGGTTTCTTTCCAAAGAAATCATTATGAAGATAATATGTTTTTCTACATGTTGATGGTTTGTTTGATTTTAGTAGTATAATCATTTTAATTAGATTTTTTTGGAATGCTGGAACAATTAATTATAAGTTTTTTGGTTGCTATTTGAGTTTCACTTGTTCATTTAATGTTTAATAGTATTAGAATAGATTGTGTACTTTTTTGTTTATCATATTTCGTAACCATATCACTGTAATTTACAACTGATTGGTATATGTGTTATGTTGCCTGGAAAATATAACATTCACTTAAAAAATAGTTGAAACATAATCAATATGAACTGTTATACGTTAGTATTTACTGAGTAAGAAATGTATGATTTAGCGTTATGCCTTGTGTTGGTGTATTATCTTTCACAGAAAAAAATATCATTTTAATGAATATTAATTGTTACACGTTATACGTTTATATAAAGTATGATTTTTTTCATTTACGAATGTATAAAGTGGATTATACATTTGTATCATTGCATGAAATTGTGTAATACTTTATAAAAGGGATTCTGGTAAACTATGTTTGAAAATTTTATCTAAGAAAATGTAAAGTGTGACAACACATGAAGTTATGTGTAACATATATTTAACGTATTAATTATTAGTGTAATGTAGTTTTACCTTATAAGAAAATTTACATGACAGTAAAAATATTATGTGTTCAAATGCAATGTCAATATATTATTATTTTTGTTTGTACACGTCGTAAAAAAAAAAATATAAGGCAAACTCAAATTCGACCAAGGAAAAGTTTGTATCATTACAGTATTTTGTTAGAAACTGCAAGTCAATTGTTTCAAAAAAAAAAAAAGACATCCATAAAATATTCATTAACAATAAGAAAGTATTCCTGAAAATGTTTAATATTAAACACCAAAATAAGAAATAGTTCTTTCAATGCCAACAATTAGAAAACATTGCTACTCTAATGTAACAATTGCATTTGCTTCAATTTCTTTGATTACACTTTTCCTTGGTCGAGGCGGATCTCCATTATCACTCGTGTACCCTTCATTTGCCTTTTCCACTCCATAATGCCACAGTAAGGAAGCATAGCGTGCACGTTGACTTGCAACATCAAATCCACATGAATGAACTTGTAGTCCTTCGCTTAATATTTCTGCATAGGCACACACAAATATACCACAGTCCCTGATTTAAAAAAAATAAAATAATAATCAGTAAATCAATTATAACATTATTATACATGAAAAATAAACTGTAATTTACTTACAAACTATCAGACGCTTGTTGTGGGATATTTTGCACATAATCAACATCAAACGGGATTTCATTTACAAGACCAGTTTGCTGAGTAATCTTCCCTTTGTACGCTCCAAGTGATGGTCAGTCAGTTCGCTCGGTTTTATCATAAAAGCCATTGTCTGATAATTAGCCCCAAATTTCATTTGTTTGCACCCATCAATTGAGGGTTATGCTTCCTTGGTGATAGATGAGCATTGGGTTGACCTCGAAAACTCGATTTCCATACATGGGACCCACTTAGGCTTTTTGGTGTCATTTTTTAACCCGAAGAACAATAGTGCAATATGGGTATCGTTAGACTCGTATTGATGAGTAGATTATATTTTTGATAGTATGATGGCATTTTGGAGATTGTGAAGTGAAGACGAGCATGTGGTGCATGAAGTGTGATTTTGCGATTTAGCCTTGAGGTAGGCTTCTGTCTACTCTTCTTCATGAATGATATATGATATATATTGCGTCTGAATGTGAATGTTAAGATTGATATTGGATAGAATGACTTAGTATTGATTATACATATAAGTTTGGGGATTAGATGGGGGTTTAGACCCGTAGGTTGAATTACTTAATACCCTTGTAGAATCCTATTGCCTTCTTCTTAGCTTGGGTAAATTTGTAGCATGGATATGATATAATGTTATGCTCGAATATGATTTTAGCATTTGAAGCATGATTTGTATATTTATCCTTATTGGGCTAGTGTGATAGTTTTGGAACCATAAGTTCGGTAAAGTTGACTTGAGTACCCTTGTTTCTAGTCGAAATTACTATCTTAGGCGTTTATATGGCTTGCTTGACATCTAGAGGATGAACTAGATACCTTAGCCTAGTTTGGAGCATAATATATCTAATTATGGATTAGAAGTGGGATCATCCGGCCCACTTAGGCCAAGATTTGTGTTAGACCTTGTGGGCTTAGTTGCGGATAGTAGACCTAGTTGAGACTAATGAGCCTTATTTATGAGAATTACTTGGTGAATTGATAAATTGTGATGATTTTCGTCGAATTGTAATATTTGGTCCCTAGAGATGCATTTTCCTCTTTATTATGATATTTGGCCCCCTCTTAATTATGATATTTTGTCTATAGAGATACATTTTCATTTGAATTATGATATTTGGCCCATAGAGATGCATTTTTCTCTTAGTTATGATTATTGAGCTTATAGAGATGATTTTCCTCTTGGTCATGATGCATAACTTATAGTTATGAGATGTCTAATAGAGGCGATATGCTTGTTGATATTATGTCTCCTAGATGTGAGATGCCTTCTATATATGAGATGATTATAGATATGCTACGATTTATAAATACGATTATTGATATGAGTCCCGGATATGTATATAGACCTAAGGCCATGATTATGATGATGTGATTATTCCGAATAAATTAATGGGCCAAGAGTCGTGTTATGGTACTGATTAAATATCCAAGAAGTGTTTATCATTGTGAATGATGTGATTGCGATTTATGAATATGAATATGTATATGCTTGTATACACATCTCTCCGGTATAGGACGGAGGAAGATGCGGTATGATGCTTATTATTCCACTGATTGAATACTGGTGATGGCATGCATAGGTTTGGTACGTTCATGATTATTTATCATTATAAATGATGTGATTATAGCCGAAATATGATCTTATGATTTTTCTTCTTGTTAGACGATTAAGCTATGTGGTAACTAGTTGTCTATTAGCTAACTATTGTACTTGATGACTAGGAAGCTAATGTATTAGTTAATGAATCTTGCTTAGTTGGAACATGGTAGCTATTGATGGTCAGTTAATGAATGATGTCATTTAATAAAAGATGGTTAGGCGACAAGTTGTAATGTGTTGTCTAGTAATGATTAACAAAAATAGGATGAATAGTTGATAATAATGAATGGTGGATAAATGACGATTTTTAATCTAATGATGAACCTAGACTAGATGTTAGACATTGACTGTTAAATGAATAGTGGTTAGTTGTTATCTCGTGAACAAAGATTATGTGAAGGATAATGTTTAGGCTAATAACTAGATGTTATGTGATGACCAGCGAACTAGTGGTTTAATAATAGTAAATGTTTGTTAGCTAATAACGAGTAATTGAGATGTATTAATAAGATAGATATCTTTTATGAGTATATCGGCTTGCGTCTGTGCACCTATTATATGCCTATATTTATGTGTCGAGAGTTGTGATGATACATTGATACCATACAAGGCCGTAGGATATTATGATGATATTGATACCCGGTTCGAGTCCGAAGGATACTATTGAGATAATATTGATACCCGACAAGGTCAGAGGATATAATGATGATATTGATACCCGGTTCGAGTCCAGAGGATACTATTGAGATGATATTGATACCCAATTTGAGTTCGGAGGCTATTGAAATGATATTGATACCCGGTGAAGCCGAAGGTTGATGACGATGATGATGGTCCTGATGAGGACAGTTATGATGCATTATGATATTGATGGTATATTTTGCATTTATTCCGCATCGCCCATCACCAGTATGCACCTATGTCTATCAGCCGGTATGGGATGATTGCATAGATATGGGTGAAGAATATGCCTTGTGTTAGTATATGTTGATTGAACCTTCCGAGTCTGGGGCAATGGGGTACACATAGGCTCGACTAGGTATTTGGTTGTCCGAAGTAGCCGGCTATTTATGATGTTATTGATATTGTTATTATCATGGTTATGATCATTATTATGGCTAGCTTATGATAGATTGGTCATGGATCCGATATTGGGATTGAGGTATGTCTTCAACCTTTCCTATCTTATGATTACATTACTATGCACGATTATTCTATGTCTAGCCATATGGATTAGAAATCCTAAGTATGTTGGTATTGAATCCTGGTAGTATTATAAGAAGGTCTTAAAATGAGAACATGATGATCTAGGTTATGTTTGAGATGACCTCCTGTTTATATGTATTATATATATATATATATATATAGTTATATGAAGTCATCGGGTATCTCTTTCTTTGTTGTTCATATTGTATAGTCGTTCCTTCGCCTTATATATTACAATATATCTTTCTTTCGCTCTTTACTATATATTGGCCTGAGATATACAGTATAGCTTTGGCATATATTGAATGTAGCTGGAATAAGATAGTTCACCTTGATACTTCCTCAGTCTCATTATGTTAGACTCTTGGACATAAATAGGATAGTTGTCCCTTGTTATTCTCATCGACTTATTACATGATTTATGGACTCTTGGTTGTAGTTTCCATTCTGTTTATATGTTATATATATCTACTTTACCTTTGGAGCTCAGTTGGCAGTTATCTACTGAGTACCATTCGTTTGGTACTCATACTACACCTCTGCAGCCTGCAGATCATAGTACGAGTTATCGCCGTTGATGTGTGCATCGTGTGGAGTAGCCCTGATTCGAAAACTTAAAGTGAGCTCCTGACGTTCGGAGTATTACTTATCTCTCTCCTATGTATTAGACTAGCCTCTAAGTTGATATATCACTTTTGTACTCTTATTATGTTTAGAAGCTCTTGTACTGATACCACCAGGTTTTGAAATTCATCCATGTATTGATCTTTATCTCATATATTCCACATTCTTTTTCTTATGTTATTAAGTACTCCGTTACTAGCCATTCCGGACTATAGGTTGGCTTGCCTACTGGTGGGTTATGGTAGGCGCCATCATAACCTGAAAAGTTGGGTCGTGACAAAAGAGGTGGTCATTTGGATGAAATTTAGGCCAGTTTATTCTGTGCGTATATGTGCATGAGAGCACCAATTGCAATGTCCCACAACATGAAACGATCTGACTATTCCAATTTGATAACAAGCAAGGAAAATATGTATCTGAATGATTAGAATGGTCAGTAAACGAACACAATTCCTACTCAAAGGCGAAAGAGCTGTAACCTTCAATCCAAATCAACAAGTAGGAACAATAGTTAACTGAACCACATTGAGTAACAGGCTGAGCAACTCTGATGAATAAAATGCATATGTGGATGTTTAGAGAACTTCATCCATGTTAATACAAGATCATAATGTGCTAAAACTCTGACAATTTATCCACACCCACATCTTAGACAACAACAATAACCGATAGAGTGGGTTCGCGTTCCACATTAGTTAGGGAAGGACTGGTGGTCTGCTTAATTATACTTGTACAATCCCTCCGTCACAAACTTAACTTTTGGGATTGAGGTAGGATCAACTGGCATATCTTTACATCGCTCATTTCGATTTGGATTCCCTGTCCCATAGCTTGGGAAATGGACTTGATCAAATTTAATCTCGTCCTAATAAGTATACTTTTAGCGACCAAATTATTGGCTCGTCCCTAAATGTTGGTCATACTTTTAGCGACCAAATTATTGGCTCGTCCCTAAATGTTGGTCTTAAATAGACCTTTTTCTTGTAGTGAATGTTGGACTTAGGATCGTAAAGCATTACAGCAACACTGGTATTTCCTAGAAGACATAATGATAACAAACAAATATAAGTAGGAATGTTCGTGAATCCCAGTGATCTAATGAAAGCAATTCGAACATCAGCAGCTCACCTGCTAGTCCTGTCCTACCAGAGCGATGAGTATACGCTTCAACATCGCGTGGCGGCTCACACTGACCATATATATTAATTTCAGCATTCACAAATACCAGTAAGGTTTGAGCATCAAGTTGAATATGAACTTATTAATATCAAACCTGAATAATTAACTGGACGTTATCAATATCCAATCCAAGGGCTGCTACATTTGTGGCCACTAATGTCAAGAATTTTCCTGATCTGAATCCAGAAAGTGTGATCTGGAACAGCATGCAACAATCAGGGTAACAGTTATTATTTGGGATTGAAGGAATCTAAATTCAAAACTATAAAATTTGTTGGAGTCGTCAAGGAATGTGACAAATAGTCAACTCATGCAAAGAGCCCTTTTGGCTTTATACTTTTAGCCATCTACAACAGAAGGTGATTGATTACATCTGGAGAAACTCTCAGCCTCTTTTTCTTTTTTTTTCGGACGAAGGTTAAGTAGAAATTTTTATCCTCTTAAAAGCTGCAAAGTCACTAAAAAGAGAGTAGGAAAGATTGCAAAAGAGAGAACGCCAGAAGACATAACATATTTTAAACAAAATTTTACCTCACGCTGGGGCTGTTGAATCTCTCCATGCAAAGCACGTGCCCCAAGGCAATATGCCAGCTAGCTCCGAAGCATAACCCCTTGTCTCAGTGAAAATAATTGTGCGTCCACCACTGATATTTCATGGCAAAAAGGACAGAAAATGATCTCATAAGTTGATTGCCATTCTAAAAATCGCACACGGACAGATACTAAAGAAGGAGAAATAACCAACCTGCTGTAGCAGAGAAGGATATCAGGAATCAGCTGAGATCTGGCTGAACCAGAGCATTGTATAATCAGAGGCAGAGCTAGCCCTCTTTAGGGGGTTCGTCCGAACCCCCTTCGATGGGAAAATATACTATTAATGCATGATTAAAATTACTTTTTATGTGGTTATAGTAGGTGTTGAACCCCCTTCGACTTAGTTTTCTTTGAATATTGAACCCCCTTGCTTGAAATACTGGCTCCGCCTCTGCGTATAATAATATGCCTCACATTCTTACTGGCCTTCATTTTCTCATCACCAACAAGATCAACTGTTTTCTTATCAGGTTTGAGAAACTTTGAAGATATCTGCCACCAGAAACAGATGACTATTCAGGAGAGAAAAGAAAACGAAAGCCTAGGAACAGAAGTTGTACATCTTCTACCCCCAAGGTAGGCTTTTTTCCAAGTCCTGGACGAAGCAATTTGTTTCGAAATAAACTAAGGGTTATGATATACTCCCCTGCTGATTAGTATTTATAGAAAAAGAGGGATAAGAAACTAACATGCTTCACCCAGCTTGGCAAAGTGGCACTGAAAAGAAGTATTTGAACTTGGCTTGCATCCTCTACCTCGGGCCTTCAAAAGTAAAAAGAGAAAGTACAAGAAAAAGCATAACAAAATCAGTAACCACAATATGACAAAGACCCTGGAAATGACATCTAACGTACAAACAAATTTCAGCTCTCAAAGGATATTACACTGGTATTAATGATAGCACCAGATAAAGAGAGGGTAAAAGTTCAGATAATAAGGTTAAGATAACACTGAGTAGCACCGTACCTAATATAAATTTAACATCATCAACAAAACCAATTTTCAACATTTCATCAACTTCATCAAGAACACGGAACTGTAGAGACCTGAAATCAATATTTCCTCTTTCGATGTGGTCCTGCAGCAAATTTGCAAGGAGTGAATCTAAAATCTCTGAAGTATGAAAACATAACAACAACGAATATTCCAGAATCACCAAATATAAGACCATTTATACACTACCTTAACTCTTCCAGGAGTACCTACGACGATATCAACTCCTCTTTTCAATTGATGCACTATATCTTTATTAGCAATGGTTAACTTTGTTTAACAAGTATATAATATACCACTTAAAAGTGCAGAGTTTATTCCATTCAGCTTAACCTAGCCTTACATATGGCGTTTGCATCCAAAATCTGATGATCATATTTTGTGTACCCATCATACAAAATTACAAAGGCTATAACAAGCCCTTACAGATGGCACTTGCATTCAAGAATTAATGATCATACTTTGTGTACCAATCAGGTAAAATGACAGAGGCCACATCAATGCACACCTACAGTCTAATAATTCACATTGGATTAATAATGGAACAGAGATATACAACGGTATGTAACCAAAAGCAGTTTAATTACACAGAGACCTGGTAAAACTATTAAAGTCAGATCATCCAGAAATTTCAAGCAAATCTAGGTTTTGGCATGGGCATTGATGAAACATTTTGATGTAATGAAGCAGTTTGATATACATGACCAAGCTTTTGGATTCAATGATGGAGCCCTTTCTTGTGATCTTGACAAATTGACTTCTGAACAAGATTCAGAGTTCCATCATGAGCGACTGATGATTCAAACTGCTCCAGTACCTTCACAATCTGCCAAAACTCAGGTCTCTTTTCAGGTTGCAAAGCCCAACACAGTTCAATTAAAGCTCTCATGGCTGGAGGGAGGTCCCAAAATTGTCAGCGGGTGCGCGTCGGATTCTCAAAAAGTAGTGTATTTTTGGAGAATCCGACGTGGGTGCGGCATCAAAAGTGAAGAGTTCGTGCAACGTAGGTCAAGACAACATAGAAGAATACATACAGATGTTGGACAAGAATTTCTTACCATACTAATACTGACATCAGCCCATTGTATCCAAGAATTGCTTGAAAAGCTGAAGAAATTATCATAGCACCCTGTGTTGCAGATGAAAAAGTAAAAGAATTCACTTCTGCAAAAGAGAGAGACATGGTTTATCCTTAAAATAGTTCCAGACATACATGAGTTTACCATTAGGAGTCATCCCATAAGTGAACACTATTGTAAGGCTACAGAACAAGGATGGAGAAGTAGCAACTTCAGTCAGCTAGTTCAAAGTTAGTAGTTTGTATGAACGCAAAGTCTGCTAAATGTCAACGATCTTTTTTCCGAACAAACAAAACGTGAAATGTAATGAAACAACTGTGAGAAAACCATCTTATTACTATCATTATTCATTGTCCACTACCTTCCTCATATATATACAAAGTGAAAAAGTGATAATGAATACAAGCACATAGCAAAAGCAGGTTCCTTAGTGAAGCTTGTTGGCAAGATTGCATTGCTTTCTGATTTCACCCTTTGTTGCAATCAGTGGATTATTCTCGGAAAGAATAGTGATGGCTCTTCAGAATTCCTTGAAGAAATATATAAGGTTCACTTCTTGAGCATAGAAAAATTGTAATTCGGAAAAATTGTGACGCAATTGAGGTAAAATAACATCACATTTATTTTTGAACAGAAACTTGTTCTCCAAGAAACTTTGATATGCTAATTATTCTGATCACCGTTTAAGAAATTTACCTTTAGATACCAATATTATTTACAATACTCCAGGTTCAACTGAGGGTCTGCTTGTGGATACAAATGGCGCATGTACAGATATTGTCATCATTATGGTGAGGTCGTTCTTATAATTGTTCTGCTGCTTCGTGACATTACCCTTATGTGCAATAAAGGACATGACATCTTTATGCGTCCACGTATGTATCTTCTGAGAAATCACACAGAAACAGTTTAGGTGAATTCAAAGTCTCAAATCTCTCGTAAAAATGATGCAGAATAACTGTATCAAAAAGCATCCAACAATTACGGTAAAATACATAAGAGGAGATGCACACAGAGAACAAAGAATAACATGTGTTTTAGCTTGTATCGGCAAGAAAACATGTGCTATTGCTTGTATTCAGTAGAGGAGCAGGTACGTTGGACTTCGTTATACATTCTGGTGGCAGCAACACAATAGAGAGTATTATTTATCCGTTTTAGCTTCTTTTCTATTTTTCATTTCCTTGAGCTCATAACCAAAAAGATCCTCCAAATCAGGGCAAGCGGGCAACATCAAACAGATAAAAAAAAGGTTTCAAATGAAACTATTAAAACCAAAATGAAAGCTTCAACATAGATTCAAAATCCTGATGTGAAAGTAAACCATCACTTTAACTAAAAGAAGGGTAAAAAGAACGCTGAACTTTTTTCCAGCTTTAAGTCATGCAAAAAATTTACACCTGTTATTTTCATTGACAATGTCAAGATATAAAGCTCAAACAAAAATATCTCTAAACTATCATTTAAATGTCAACAAAAGCAAAACATAAAACGAATTAAATTAGAGTAACGTGAATCTAACCTTTTTATAAATGATGTGATCTTTTAGTGCTTTCTGTTCACGAATGAGGACATTCTGCAGATTCTCCAAGAATTAATCATGTGTAAAATGAAGCTTTACCTTGTATGATTAAACTAAAATAAGAAAATGCATAAATTAGACTTCTTCAAAAGCTGTATGATCATACATGTCAGACAAATCTGTAAAAGCTAATAATTTGCTGCCAAAAGCAAAATGCTAAAAAATATTCCTTACAGCTTTTCTGATAAAAGGTAAGTGCATCATGAACTTCCCACAATGACGATGCAACATTGATTTCAAGTACTCTTTTTCTTGGGTCCATCGATTTAAATAAGTCAACAAGTTTCAACATTAAAAAATGGTCTACATATTTCTTGGCAACCCTTTGCATCAAGATAGACTTGACAGATAATGCTAAGGAACAAAGCACGTCCCCAATTTAACACTGCATGTCCAAAAAAATTCAAAAATTCAATCTGCACGATTACGCGGTGGAAATTCCAACAATGAACTAATTTAACCCACAAATCTGTACTCAAAACAAAGCATGAAGAAAAAGAGGAAAAACTGAATCGAAACAGCAAACATACCTGAAGATGAGAAGAATCTGATACGGGAATGATCTACGAAGTGCTAAAATAGTCCACAACACAAGGAGAAACCGAGAGCAAGATAGAGACAAGTCACGGTAACAACGCAAATACACGAGATAAAGAAGACAAGATACAAACATACAAAGTGAAATAAGATAAGAGATAGGCAAGATGACATAAGATCTTACGAAGCAATGAGAACCAACACGTGCATTGAACGAAGAGACCTCAAAGTCGCAATAATCAAACACCAATCTTCTTACGGTGACCGCTAAGGGAATCAACTCACCTCAAGAAACACCGTTTCTAAGCAAATGTCAATATTGGCTTTTCCGAACCCTAAACTACAATAGCTTTTCCAAGCCCTAACTAAAACTATACTAAGGTGTTCTACTCTCAAAGAGAGGACTTTCAATGTTTCAATATTTCATCATTCAAAAGCTTAAGTGAAAAGACCTAAAAGAGACTTTATATAGCCTTATTACATAATGGAGCACAAAATGACTCCAATACCCTTAATAAGGTGGAGAGGCCATGGAGTATTACTTGGACAAGGCTAAGCGACCAAAATACCCTTAACGAAGGGCCCAAAACTGTGAGTCCTCAATCCTCAATGCTCCAAGCAATCTTCCACGCGCGGGATTGCTCTTTGGTGTACTCTAATCGGCCCCTCCATGTAGGATCCCATGTCCTCAATACGACCAAAGCTTGATGCCCGACGTACTGACTTCGAATGATGTCATTGAAAGCTAAGGTGGCCATTTGAATCATATCAGAATCGGAGATGAGAAAGTTGGATTTTTGGAATTTGAAGAAAAAAGATAGAGAAGATCGTTAGAAATCTCTAAAAAGCACTGGTTATGCGGAAATAATTTTGCGGTGGAGACCGGAGAGGATCGGTAAAGATTATCCATACATAATGACAATTTTGCCCTCAAAATATTATGCTTATTTACTAATGTGCCCTTGGTCGTCCAGGGACTCCCTTTTCTATACAGTAGTAATTAAAATCCACTTGGGAGTTTATTGTTGTTCATTGGACCAACTGATGCAAGAAAGAGAGGCACAATATCAGATCCTTTAGTGCATATAGAATTAGGGCTGCTTATCGGTTGGATCGATTGGATAATATTTTAGCGGTTCGGCTTATTGATTATCGGTTTTTAAATATACTAATCCGCTAGCCATCCAATAAGATAACGGTTAGTTCAGTATCGGATTAGCAATTAACGGATGGTTATCGGATGGTGTAACGGATAAATTTAAGAGAGAATGAAATATTGAGCGATTATTGATAGTTCCTTTGTTTCTTCACCGACTAAGTTGTTTGTTTAATATTATTGATCTATTTATTAATCTTTTAAGCTTCTTGAGTTTTGTTCGTGTAGTTATTTAATAGGTTAAAACATCGAATCAAATAAGATTTTCTTCTAAATCTATAATGTATGTAGAAACATTTTTAATTACTGGATTGACAGAAAAAAATTAAAACTTTAATACTATTTGAATTTTTATGTTTTATATCAAACTTTGTGAAGGACACATTTGGGTTGTTTCATTTTTATTGCGGTTCTTTGTGTTGTCAAGAATAATTTATGTTTTGGTTTAAGAATTAATTTTAGATTTTCTTTACATTTTAGGGAGTCTGACTACACTTTATGGTTAGATGTCACAAAAAGTGGCATGTTATTTTCTAAACTAGGAAGTGAATAGAATAATAAATGGAGTTTTATATGTTGGATTGACAAAAAATACTTATATATCTATGGGTAAAAATATAATTATAATAATTCTTAATGGGTTAACGGTTTACCCGATAAGAAAATTGAGTAATCCGTCCCCGCACCAATAAGCCATTAATTATAAAATTTTGATCCGTTCTCCAACCATTAATCCGATAATCCATTACCAATTAGCCAATAAATTAATGTTGCGGTTGGGTTAACGGTTACGGTTCGGTTTTGAACCGCCCTATATAGAATCATTAACTCTCAATATTAACTGCCAAGCCTGACTAACAAGAAAATACTTGTAAGGAGTTGGGGCAAGAGTAGTTGATGTTGTTCCCTCCTCTGGCGACTTTCTCCTTCGCCTTTTCCCTTCTATTATCAGTAGCATTTGCCCCTCTTTCTTGCACCAGTCAGTACAATGAACAACAATAAACTCCCAAGTAGACTTTAATTACATGGAAACTAGGCAGGCACAGTATTTACTAAAGGATAGTGCACTTGTGTGTCATCCATTTTTTAAAATATAACGGACAAAACTTGTGAGCCATATTTCACAAGATAATTCTTTATAAATAGCACACATTTTTTGTGCGCTAAGCCTATTTACGTCCCCAATTAAAAACATGGCATATTTCGGTCACTTTTTAAGTTTGATGGCACATTTAGGTTCCGGATTTTGTTGTAGGCAGGGGTTTCGAACTTGAGACCTCCATTATGGAAGTCCCAAGTCAAAATATCTAAGCCACCCCGAAGGAATCTGTCAAATATTTTACCGAGATTCAGAGCTTAAACATGCTTCAGATAGGCCTTTAACAACACTTGTCAAAATATCTTACCAAGCATCAAGACTTAACAGCTTCAAACAAGCCTTTAACAACACTTTCCAAAATATCTTACCGAGCATCAAGGCTTAAACACGCTTCAAACAAGCCTTTAATAACAGTTCTCAAAATATCTTACCGAGCAACAAGGCTAAAACACACTTCAAACAATCCTTTAACAACACTTTTTAAAAGAGCTTACCGAGCATCAAGGCCTAAACATACTTCAAACAAGCCTTTAACAAGAGTTGTCAAAATATTTTACGTTTTAACTACTACTTCTACCAAAAACATGTGCCAGCAAATTTGTCAATCCTCTAACTATGCAAACCTTTTGCAATGGCATAATACATAAACAAGACTTTTAACTTGACACCAAATTATAACTATGACCTTTAACTTTGCCAGTGCACAAGTAGGCCCTTTAACTATATAAAAGCTGAACAAAAAAATACTCCAATTCTGCAACTTACATGCGTGAAACTCAATTGCTCCTACATGGATTAGTAATCCACTCAGATGCTGCCACCTAATAAAAAAGACACATTACAAGTATGACCTTTAACTTTGTCAGTGCACAAATAGGCCCTTTAACTATTCAAAAACTAAACAAAAACACACTCCAATTCTAACTCTGACGCTCGTGGTTTTAAGTGTATACACGCATTTTGCCAGGTAGGATTAGAGTGTTTTTTTGTTCAGCTTTTGTATATTTAAAAGGCCTACTTGTGCATTGATAAAGTTAAAGGTCATAGTTATAATTTGGTGTCAAGTTAAAGGTTTTGTTTATGTATTATGCTTTTTGCAATTCATCCTGATTTCCAAACTCGACCTCTCCAAAACGCTAACCGACAAACTCCATCCGACACATTCAACTCCTATAAGATGCACCCATTGCAAATTTTCACTTGAATGAACCAGAATCTCCTTCAACAATGGCATTTACCGGTTCTTCAAATTCTCTGCTTTTGAGTTAATTATTCAGAAAGGTTACTTAATGCTAGATAATGTTTTCTTCAAGATTGGAAGTTAATAAAGAAAGTGAGAAGTTCATAATCAGGTGGAAGGGAGTGAGGTTCGGAAACTCAGTAAGCAAATTATTGGAATAAAATTGTCGCCAACTTCTGCTTTGATGTGGGTCTAAATGTTCATGGAAGGTCTTGAGAAACCGTCTTTTGAGCTGGTCGGTATGGCAATGGTGGGTGGTCATGTCTATGGCGAAGGCATCATTGACGGAGGTTGCAGGAGAAGAAAAGAAAGAAACAAAAAAGGAAATTACGAGGCAAAATGTGATTGGTGTGTGCCATACACCAATTTTCGTATAACTAGTCCGGGTCAAAAAAGGTGATATTTACATCAGTTCAAGTAACCGTAAGGTGGTCACAGGATCCGGGGACAAAGTTCTAGCGTCTCTTTGAAAATGGGTCATAGTTCAGGTGTATTTATGTATTCTTCCTAAGTAGAACAAGGACAAATATTCTCTATCTCTAGAACAGTTAGCATCCAAACTTATGATAGCAAGTAAATTGATCTATATACACAAATTCATGTTTAACATAGGGTAAAACACAACAGAAATATCCAACTTTAACACTCAAATATCAGAGCATATGATTTGTAGATAGGATTCAGGGAAACAACTCTTCCCCCAGTTAATGTTACAACTGCAAGACTACATTAGCGCGGCAATAATTCAAGAACTTCCTCCTCCAAGGTTCAACCAACTCCACAACCTTGGCAAGTACATGTTTGATATTAGAGAAGAAAGCCCAAGACATAAGATTTTGCGGATCTATAGAATCAGATAATGGAATTCCGACGTGGATATGCCAGCAACAAATTAGACAATAAATGAAGTTACCACAATCAAACGCATAAAGTTTTTCTACAAACTTGAAAAAGCACATCATGCAAAGTAATACCACTAAAATAAGCATTGCTATTACAGGAATAGTATGAATTGGAGAAAATAAGATGAAACCCGGGAGTTGGACACGATTGCAGACAGCATAAAGTTGTTAAACAGGTGCTATAGAAAGGAACAGTTAAATCAGGGACATATGTTTTAGGATAAATCTATAATTGTTTGCTACCCATGTTTCAATTAGAGAAAAGAGAATGCAACAGGCACCCAAGGGTGTGGCCTAGTGGTTCAATGAAGTTGGAATGAGCACCATGAGGTCTCAGGTTCAATTCCCAGCAAAGATAAACACTAGGTATTCTCTTCCCATTTGTTCTAACCTTGGTGGACAGAGTTACCTGATATCTATTGTTGTTGCTAGTGGGAGGTGGCAGGTATCCCATGGATTTAGTCGAGGTGCGCGCAAGCTGGGATTCAATAGAATGCAATAGAATTCTCTGACAAGAAGTTTCTGGGATACTTCAATAATAGCCATCCAACAAGTAACCTTATGCATCATCTAATTAATCATCACATTAATCGCAAATGACAATGAACTAAACCTTGCAAGCACACTTAACAAAAAGAACGAAGGGAAATGTTAAGTGCCTCATATATCTAAAGTGATGAATCCTAACATCAATAGGCAGGGAACTAAACCTTGCAAGCACAGTTAACAAAAAGAACGAAGGGAAATGCAAGTGCCTCATATATCTAAAGTGATGAATCCTAGCATCAATAGACAGGACAGAGCAACGACTCCCATTATTATTGTATACACGTAGCAATGCCTGTTAGTAGGAGTAAAATCTCCTACCTTCTACCATATTTGTGACTATAACTAAATCCACTTGAAATTATTCAAAGACAGATTACAAATGAAATCTTTGAGAAGCAAATACTAGATGGACATTCATGCACGAGAGCAATACTTCAAAATGCAAAATCATTCAGTAGATCATATTCTTGATCAACAACAAGAGTAAGCAAACTTCGAATCGCATTCCACATGAAAAATCACATCAAGGATAAAAATCATTAAAAAAATCTACATCTAACCACAATTAATATATCAAAAAATTTAATATTGAACTCTAATATTTTCTTTCACTATTATTAATATGTATAGAAGTGACATTAACATATTCACTCTGTCCAGTTTAATGTAGTCATATAACAAGAATGGAGAGAGTATCTCTTAAGAGCCTCGGATTTCTAAAGATACGAATCCTAACTTCATCAGTTAAGACAAAGCTGTAAGTCCCATTGTTATTATATACACAAAGCAAAGCTTGTTTGTAGCCGTAAAATCTCCTATAACTACATGTTCCTCCACCATAGGTGTGGCTATAACTACATCCTCTTATACAAAGACAGATATACAAATGCAATCTTTGAGAAGCAGGTACTAGATGGACACGAATGTCAAATCATCAGTAGATGAAAGATATTCTTTATCAACAATAAGAACATAGCTAACTTCAAATCACATTCCACATGAAACAATAAGAATTATGAACAGAAAGCACCACATCAAGTATAAAAATCATTACTTTATAGCAAAAATTGTAAATCTAACAACAATTAATACATGTGAAACATTTAGTATTGACTCTAATGATTCTCCAACATATACAAAAATCGACCCTATCCAAAGAAAAGAATCACTTACTACAACAATTGCTTGTTCTCCACTAACCGCAATCGCATTTCAATCAATCTGGCATAGAATTCCCCATCACTAACCTTCAACATCTCCGATAAAGACATCGTAAACCCATGCTCCACCAAAAGCTTATGCCTGGGCTTAATCTTCCCTTCCAAACTAAACGAAAAATACTGCGGAAACTTCTTCAACTCCCCTACATCCCTATCCATTTCCTTCAACAAATACTCAACTTTCGGCTTAAAATTCTTCTCAATACTAAATGTCAACAATCCAGGTGATCTCAGTATCATACTAACCACATTATTACGTGCAATTCCTAAACTAACCAAGTAATCAATTTTCGGGGTCAACGTATGCTCAACACTATATACAAGCAGTACAGCAGTTTGACAAGTAATACTATTCGAACCTGAAAATCCAAATTCTTTCAAGAACTGAAATGTGGGGTTCAGTTGTTTTTCAACACTAGACACCAAGATTCTTGGACAACGGATAATACATCTACGAATGTCGTTGAAAGGTATTGCAACTTCGTTTAACAAGAAGTCGAAAATCGGGTAAAGATCAGTATAAGGATCGGAAGTTAAGAGTTTGGGATGCATATCAAGTATTCGACCAATTGCCGAACGTTCAATTCCCATTGAATTGAGGCAAATTTCAACGGATTTGATTGTTTCAAGATGTGCTGAACGGAGATTTGGGTTTTGTTGAAGGGCTTTTGTGGGGTTGATTTTGAGTTGTTCAAGGTAGAGGAGTTTTTCTCTGAATTTGAGTCCACAGTCAGTTGTGGGAATGGTGGTTTTTGTGGGTTTAGGAGAAATTGAGGATTTAATTGATAAGGTCTGTGTGTACTTTATTCTCGTCAGACCACACAAGTGGGATTTTACGGGATATGTTGTGGTGTCTCTTTTATGTGTCCATTCTACTATCGTCAGACTCGACGAGTGGAATTTCCTGGAATATGAGGAGTTTGGAGTGATGGGAGAAAAAGGGGGTGGGGTTTTGGGAGGGTTTAGCATATTTGGTGGAAGAAGTGAAGGTGAAGAGGGAAGGATTGAATTGGCATGCTTTGTTTGTGTTGGAGCTCTATCTACAAGGATGATAATTCATAGTATTTTGCGCTTGTGTTTTGTAGTTTTACAACCATCACCTTATCACCTATGCAATATGTATACCAATTTCCCATTTTTTGAGTTTCGTATTGAAGTATCATGTGTGTGAATTTTTTATTTGAACGATCACCAATTATCAAATGTTTTTTTTTAATTTGAATATATTATTTAAATAAAAAAAGTAAGCAATTGAGAATAAGTGTTTTGACAAATAATTTATGATAATTTAGTTGAGAAGCGCACACACCTAATAATTGATGTTATTCAAAAAAGTGGGAAAAAAAGTGGGATACTGTAAGTGTTTTAACCTTTCACTTTTTTCCTTTTTTAAACATTTTCAAAATTAAAGATGAACTATAAAGCACTTGAAATAAGTTAATTCAAACACCTTTTTAATTTGAAATATTAGTTACATATATTGACTTGTAAGAAGTATATCTTACTTTTCATTCTTATTTAGAGAAAAACTAAACCATATGATTGGGAACAAATTATCCTTGATATAAATAATGTGATAAATATAAAATAATTCTACATTATTTCAAAACTATTATACATTTTACTTCATACCAAACGAAAGCGATTAAACGTTAAAATTTTTGTAAAAGTTGGATTGTAAAGTTGGATATTTTTCGAATAGGAATTTTAACCTTCTTTGAACAGCTACTTGTTAGAAAAAAGTATATAATACTACAACTTATCTTTATTAACTAAAGTACATAAAATCTCTATGTTTTTTATTAATTACCCAAAATTTCTTTTCTTTAAAAAAACAATTGGATACATCCACAAACATATAAATTTTCGAATACATAATTTTAATAATGTAACTCCTTTTGATTTAGTTAGTGTATTATGTATCTCGATCAAATAGTTTCAAAAATGAAAGTATCTCATTAATTAAAATTATGTATCCGGATGCTAATTATGTATCCAAGCAAAAATGAAGCAATTAATTGTTACATTTTAAGTTCAAAATTATGTATTTCAACATCAAAATTATATATTCGTATGTTAATTATGTAATTGAAAATTGCAAAATAATAAATTATTTACAATTTAACAAAGAGTAGGAATATGGACAATTTAATGTTTTAAGTAATCTTGTTTAGATCTAGGTAGGATAAAGAGAAATATGCATAAAACACAGTGTTTATCGAACCTTAGCAAAAAATGGTTTCAAATTTGCTATTCTCTTCAATACGTTATTATATTTTCAGAAATGCAAAATTGGAATATATTGGATCATTAGCACATAACTAAACAATTGAAAAGAATGTGTTATGTGCTTTCTTTCTTTCTTTTTTTTGGTGAAACATGGAGAGTTTTATTTATAACACAAAAATATTTACAAGCCGTGTTATGTGCTTTCAAAAATATAATTCTACTTCTCGATAACACCATAAATCTTGGAAGTATTTCTTCTATGGGAAGTTATTGGGTGAAAATTATTTTCCCTCCCTAATTTTGCTTTAAAAATTAAAGTTTCCCTCAATTTTGAACAATAGTTATATTTTATTATTTTATCTTAATTGATTTTTTTTTTAAATGATGAGGAAACCGACAACCGCTACCTTTTGGATGTGCACAGAGTAAACTCCACTCTTGTTTAATAGCTCACAAACCACATACGAAAGGTAAACAACACTAGAAGAGCCCCGTGCGATGATTTTGACTCAAAAGGCCAATCCCCTGCTGTCGCAGGAAATTAGGAACCTAAATATGTCATCAAACTTAGAAGTGGCAGAAATATGTCATATTTTTAAATGATGACATAAATAAACCTTGAGCACAAAAAAATGTGTGCTATATGTAAAATAATTTAGCAGACCAAAGATAACTTCGGTTAACTAACTTTTTAAAAAAATGGATAACGCACAAATTAAGTGCGTGATCCTTTAGTTGATACTCTAATTGCTCCATGTGATTAAAATTTACTTGGGAGTTTATTGTTGTTCATTGGACTAAGAGGCATAGTATCAGCATATTGTACTTTGAATCAAATACTTACTGATCATGATCCACATATTATTCAAACATCAAATTCGAGTAGATACTATTGTGATCGTATGTCAAACGATCCCTCAGCAGTTTCGCTGGTCAACACCTACAATCAGAGTTCCATACAATGAACAACAATAAACTCCCAAGTAGACTTTAATTACATGGAAACTAGGCAGGCACAATATCAACTAAAGGATAATGCATTTAACTTGTGTGGCATCCATTTTTCAAAATACTAGTGTAACCGAACGTGCTTCGCACGTGTAACTTTTGATTATTTAAAATTAAATGATTTTATTTACTGCGAAGATTTTTAATGAACTGTAAAAAAATTCAAATCACTTGTCAAAAATTCTTCACACTTTGATATAATAATGTAAACATAAACATATATTTTAGTGTAAGCATATATATATTTTGCCATCAGAAATTTCAAGTAGTTGATGGATTATTACTTTTGCGTTTGTCATGCGATATCTCTTTCCCTTACTGTCAGAGGCCAAGAGAGACGAATCAATTTGAACCATATTTGTGGTACGATTATTTTTTTCTTTTATATTTAAAATTTTTCCTTACTCTTAAAGTCAAATCTTAACAAAATCATTGATTACATTCTTATTACATACTTAAAACTTTTAAAAATTTTGATACATCTTAAATTTTTTCTTTTCTAACGTTTTGATATTTATTTATAGATTTTTCAACTTTACTTAAAATCAAATTTAGTTGTTAGAATTATTAAACTAATGAAAAATGTATAAGTTATCATTAATTCTGATTACTTCTAATAAGGAAAAGGTTTTACCATAAATATATTTAATTAATTTTCAACTCTTAAATATTAGAAAAAAGTAATGAAAAAACGATTTTGTCTAAAGCAAAGACTTTTAATAAAGGACAAAATATTCAAATAATATTTCTAAGACCCTTCACACTTTTAATATATTATATAGAATTATAGATAAAACACAAGTTAATTACAGGTGTGTTTGGTATGATGGAAAATATTTTTCATAGAAAATGTTTTCCTGGAAAAAGTTTTACTGGAAAATAAGTTGGTTTTCTATTTATTTTCTCATGTTTGTTTGGTGAGTGAAAAATATTTTATGGTGTTTGATTGATGAGTAGAAAATATTTTTCAGAAAAATATTTTCTAGTGTTCAGTTGGTGAGTGAAAAAAATATTTTGTAGAAAATACTACTAACTGTTAACTAGTATATCACTGTCTCTAGCAACTCAACAATTTGTAGGAACTAATTTAAGCATAGTAGATAATATCAATATCGAGTACTAAAATGTTAAAAGTCACTAAATTTTAAGCAAATTAGCAAGCATAGGAGAACTTTTCAATATTTTGTCAGGACAATCTCAAAATACTACAATCAATAGAAATATCATTGAACGACAAACTTATTCAACCTTGTGAAACAAGCTACAACGACGTCAAAATGGAATATGCAATTAGCAAAAGTAATATAGGTAAGTCTTCCTTTATGCACATGAAAATAACAGAACATTCAAACAACATTGGAAATAGGAAAAATCCGAGATTCACTATTTTTTATTTCAAGCAGTAAAAAATGGGAGCAAAGCACAGTGAATTTTTTTTTTGAGTAATGTAAATTTTTTGAATAATGTGAATTTGAGTGTTTTTGAGATGAGGGAAGAGGGGTGGGGGTGGGAGCATAAAAGTCACATATGTCATTTTCCAGAAAATAACTTCCCTTGATCCATGAGGGAAGTCATTTTCCCTCAAATAGAGAAAAATGAGTTATTTTAGAAAATATTTTTTCAATATTTTATTACAACCAAACAAGGAAAAATAAGAAAGCATTTTCCAAAAAAACATTTTTCATCATACCACACCCTACATGGAAAATAGGCAGGCACAGTATCAACTAAAGGAGAATGTATTCAACTTGTGTATCATCCATTTTTAAAAATATAATGCACAAAACTTATGCGTCATATATCAAAAAATGGATAACGCACAAGTTAAGGGCGTTGTACACGTTTTAAAAGTTAACAAAAGTTTAACTTTGGTCCATTAAATTTTATATAAATAGCGCACATTTTTGTGCACGCTACGTCCCCAATTAAAACATGGCATAGTTCGGTCATTTTTTAAGTTTGATGGCATACCTAGGTTCCGGATTTGTCACAGGTAAGGGTTTGGAACTTCAGACCTCCATTATGGAAGTCCCAAGCCAAAAAATCTGAGCCACCCCGAAGGATTTTGTCAAAATATCTTATCGAGCTTCAGAGCTTAAACATGCTTCAGATAGGCCTTTAACAACACTTCGTCAAATATCTTACCAAGCATCAAAGCTTAACCAGCTTCAAACAAGCCTTTAACAACACTTTCCAAAATATCTTACCGAGCATCAAGGCTTAAACATGCTTCAAACAAGCCTTCAACAACAGTTCTCAAAATATCTTACCGAGCAACAAGGCTTAAACACACGTCAAACAAGCCTTTAACAACACTTCTCAAAATAGCTTACTGAGCATCAATGCCTAAATACACTTCAAACAATCCTTTAACAAGAGTTGTCAAAATATTTTATGTCTTTAACTACTACTTCTACCAAGAACATGTGCCAGCAAATTTGTCAATCCTCTAACTATGCAAACCTTTTTCAATTCATACTAATTTCCATATCCAAAACGCCAACTGGAAAACTCCAACCGACACATTCAACTCCTATAAGATGCACCCATAGCAAATTTTTACTGCAATGAACCAGAATTTCTTTCAACAATGGCATTTACCGATTCTTCAAATTCTTTGCTTTTGAGTCAATTATTCAAAAAGGTTACTGTATGCTAGATAATATTTTCTTCACTATTGGAAGTTAATAAAGAAAGTGAGAAGTTCATAATTGGGGGAGGGGAGTGAGGTTCGGAAACTCCGTAAGCAAACTACTAGAATAAAATTGTCGCCGACCTCATTTTTTTGTGAAAAAAATGCTTTGATGTGGGTCTAAATGTTCATGGAAGAACTTCAAAAATTGTCTTTTGTGCTAGTTGGCATGGAAATAGTGGTGGTAACATCTATGGAAGCAAGCATTGACGGAGGTAGTCGGAGAAGAAGAAAAGAAAAAAGAAATTATGAGGCAAAATGTGATTGGTTTGTGCTATACACTAATTTTCTAAAAACTAGTCCGGGTAAAAAAAAGTGATATTTACATCACTCCAAGTAACCGTAAGGTGGTCACAGAATCCGAGAACAAAGTTCTAGCGTCTCTTTGAAAATGGGCCATAGTTCAGGTGTCTTTATGTATTCTCCCTAAGTAGAACAAGGAAAAATATTCTCGATCTCGAGAAAAGTCAGCATCCAAACTTATGATAGCAAGAAATTGATCTATATACACAAATTCATGTTTAACATAGGGTAAAACACAATACAAATATCCAACTTTAACACTCAAATATCAGAGCATATGCTTTATAGATAGGATCCGGGCAAACAACTCTTGCCCCAGTTAATGTCACACCAGCAAAGAGACAACTACATTAGCGTGATAATAATTCAAGAATTTCCTCCTCCAAGGTTCTACAAACTCTCAGTCCACAACCCTGGCAAGTACTTGTTTGATACTATAGAAGAAAACCCAATACATAAGATTTTGTGGATCTATAGAGTCAGATAATGGAATACCGACGTGAATATGCCAACAACAAATTAGACGATAAATGAAGTTACCACAATCAAAAGTATAAGGTTTTTCTACAAATTTGGAGAATCAGGTCATGCAAAGTAATACCACTAAAATAAGCATTGCCATTATGGGCATAGTATCGATTGGAGAAAATAAGATGAAACTCGGGAGTTGGACAAGATTGCAAACAGCAGAATGCTATTAAACAGGTGCTATCGAAAAGGACAGTTAAATCACGGACATATGTTATAGCATAAATCTTATAATTGTTTACTGCCCACTGTTTCAATTGGAGAAAAAAATGCAACATAATTCTCTGACTACATAAGAAGTGTAACGCCCCGAAATTTCATCCCGAGACGTCACACAGGGCTTAAGGCTACAAGTAGCCCTAAGCTAACCCTTTGCGCCTACTATTAGTTCTAACACTTACTTTAGGATAATTAAACCAAGTGATAAAGACATATTATGCCAAATCTGGATTGAAATAACTGAAAAAACATAGTCTGAATGTCAATACTGAAAACAATCTAGAAAAACTTCAACCACTAGTCTGACAAAACCTCTACTACTCAAGAATTAGAGAGTCATTGGGACAAATCCCTAATTGACTCGAACTAAAATCAACAAAATCAACTGACATCATAACTAAAAGTCTGAAAATAGGCCCTCGAACCATGAGGACTCACCACTGTGGAAATATAGACTAGGCACTCAGAGATCACTGGTGTTGCTGAGACTGACTACCTAAACCTACATTATGAGACAATATAGCACACAGACATATATGCGGATCAGTACTTTGAGGATGTACTGAGTATATGGGAGTGTATGCATTAAGTAATAATATCAATAATCTTTGTAAAACCATGCATGCAATTATGAATGACTCACATAGCTTGATTAAGTCCGAAATATAAATCTTAAAATCATGAATAATGAATATATAGTATAAATCCCGTGAGTCATTACACTCAGTTCTAAGATCTGTATTCTTCTCTCATTCTTAAGGTTTGTAAGCAAAAGAAATCTTAAACCACAACTTTCAAACTTATACTTCAACTTAAGGAGAATAAGGAACTTCTTTTGAAACTTTAGGAACTCAAAGACTTATGATTATGGAACTTTAGGACTCTTTGGAAACTTGGAAAAGTCTTTAAAATACTAGCTTTCAAAACATATACTTTTATCTTAAAGAGAATAGAGGACTTTTTTTAAATCTTAGGGATTTTAGAACTCTGGGAAACTGTGGGAGTTTCTTCTAATCGACATAAATTATGTGCGCTGACATGGAGTCCAACGTCTTGCCTACGTTGGTGAGAGCTATTCTACCCTTGCCATCGGAATAGAACCTTAAATTTAGTGATCACTATCTTAACCCACTTGGGGTAACTCAAATCCTACGGTGGCTTGTAGTTCTAGGGTATGAGACCTTGGAATCAAGCCCAACTCGGTGCTAAATACTACTCCCATACATAGGCTCAGAACTTTTAGGAAAATCCACTTTAAATACTACTAGAATGTATAATGAAAGCTAATTATGCTTTGCTTTGCTTTAAATCATAGATAAAAGTGGATTCCTATCTTAGCTTAGGGTCAAAACCAACTCTTTTCTTGAATCTTTGGTAAACTATCATCAAGAGGCTTTAAAAATTAAAATATCATGAAGAGGTCAATACGCTTCTTTAAAACACTCTAACAAATATCAAAATTCATTCTTGGACTTAAAACAAGTATACATATTCAAGTAATCACACTTTTGAAGTGAAGTTTAACTCTTGACTTCAACCTTGGAAATGCTCAAAACAGTAATCCATGGTAGGGATGTACAATTCATAGTACAAATTATCAATTTTAAACATACTTATATGAAATAACATGCAATTCCAAGACTTGAATAATTTATAATTTTATAAACTCAAAATAAAGTAAATTGGGGAAAACCCCACTTGCAAAACATAAAATCCTTTAATAAAAACCAAAGATTTGGGCACAAGAATGGAAGAAGTGTTCTTGTTCAAACCCCACATACCTTAAGTTATGAACTTAGATGAACAAGCTTGCTTGAGACTCTTTTTCGTACTCTTGAGTGAGGGCTCTTGAAGCTTTTGATTTGGGAACCTTGAATCTTAACTCAATTTGTAGAAACTATGGTGAAATCTTGAAGTTCTTGGAGTTGGATATAGAGGCTTAGGGTTTTCCTTAGAGAGGATTTGATGAAAAGGGTGTATATTTTGCTCAGTAATAGCTTTGATCGTATGTTTTCACGACTTGGGGGTGTGGGCAAAAGACCGAACTACACTTGGAATGAAAATTTGGTAATTGGGACGTCGTTTAGGGCTGCACCGCGATGCGATGGTGCGTTCATCACTAAACCCACCGTGATGCGGTCCAATCATGATGAGTTACTGGTTTTGATAAATGCGGGTTTAGGTTTCATCGCGACACGATGCTATCTCGATGACCCACTGAAATTAGACAAACGTCAATTTAGCCTTCACCGTGACGCGCCAACCTTCTCATCGCTATACTCACCACAATGTGGGCTAATCATGGTGAGCTACTGGAATGCGTCAATTGCCGATTTAGCACTCACCGCGACGCGGTGGCCAGTCTATTGAGAATACTGATTACAAAAAAATGTCTAACTTCTTCACCGAGTATCGATTTTGGACGAACCTTATATCGTTGAAAAGTTTATTCAATTATCTACATGATAAAAAATTGAAATCTAAAAAATTCCACACGAAATAAATACAAAATTACTTTAGAAGCTAATGCTTGACACATTAGGAACGAAATTTAGCTAGAAAAACTTCGGGGTATTACAAGAAGTTTCTAGCATACTTGAATCATTCAATCGTATGAAATAGTCATCCAATCAGTAACCTTATGTATCAGCTAATTAATCATCATATTAATCACCAATGACAATGAACTAAACTTTGCAAGCCCACTTAAATAGTACAGTCTCCATTCCAATTTATATGACACTTTCATTTTGGGTCGTCGCCAAATGTTTGAATTGATTCTATTTGAAGACAACTTCCACAACTTCAAGAATAAAAAATTCATCAATTATTCAAAAAATTTGAACTTTGATGTGATGTTTTCTGCATCAAACTAACTTTTCAATCAGTATTGTACTATTCTCTTTCACTATTATTAATATGGTATAAAAGTCAAATTATCAAATTAAACTCCGTCCAATCTAATATACTCATAAAAAGAACAAAGGAAAACGTTAAGTGCCTCATATATCTAAAGTGATGAATCCTAACATCAATAGACAGGACAGAGCAACGACGCACATTATTATTGTATACATAGAGCAATGCCCATTAGTAGGCATAAAATCTCTTACCATGTCAGGGAAAATCACATTCCTCTACCATTAAAAAATATTCAAAGACAGATTACAAATGAAATCTTTGAGAAACAAATACTAGATGGACATTCATGCACGAGAGCAACACTTTAAAATGGAAAATCATTCAGTAGATCATAGTCTTGATCAACAATAAGAGTATAGCAAACTTCAAATCGCATTCCACATGAAAAAACACATCAAGGATAAACATCATTAAAAAATCTACATCCAACCATAATTAATATATGTAAAACATTTAATATTGAACTCTAATATTTTCTTTCACTATTATTAATATGTATAGAAGTGACATTAACATCTTCACTCCGTCCAGTCTAATGTAGTAATTAAAAGAATGGAGAGAGTATTTCTTAAGAGCCTTGGGTTTCTAAAGATACGAATCCCAACTTCAATAGTTAGGACAAAGTTGTAAGTCCTATTGTTATTATGTACACAAAGCAACGCCCGTTTGTAGCCGTTAAATGCCCTATAACTACACGTTCCTCTACCATTGGTGTGGCTATAGCTACATCCGCTTATACAAAGACAGATATAACAAATGCAATCTCTGAGAAGCAGGTACTAAATGGACACGAATGTCAAATCATCAGTGGATGAAAGATATTCTTTATAAAAAATAAGAACATAGCTAACTTTGAATCATATGTAATAACCCAACTTTTTTATAGAGGGTTAATTGGTAATTTTAACCAAATAATAATTATAATAAAGAAAATTAAAAGGGTATGGGCCAAGCCCATTCCCTTATTCTTGATGCTGCACATTATGACTAGGGAGTTGAAGGGGTAGTTGTTTTCTTAAGTTTTTTTGGATTGAAGCAGCAGCCTCATAGAAGAGCAAGAGTTCTTTTTGAAAGAGTTCTTTTTTAACAGAATAAGAACTGGTGCAGTAGGGATTTTGCATAGAAAGATACTGAAACCTCTAATTATCGTAATGCTCTCATTAGTATGTAATAAATACATTTATGTTTCATTGATGCTCATGTAAGAAGGGTAATTAGTTAGGGTTTAGTTATATATTAATATCAGTAGGGTGGAGAAGGCAATTGAAAGTAATTTCCTTATGTAGTTATTAACGGAGAAATCTATATCTAGTCCCAATCTTCTCTTTTGAGATGTGTTGTCAGTGGAGTTGTAATAAAGTAGAATTTTTGATAATGTGGTCAATTGAAGTTGATTCTACAATTGCATATTGATAAGCTTATATAGTAATTATAGAAATTTGAATTTTCAAATGAGAACGCAAAGAAGAATTTTACCAGCTTCTCTTTTTAGCCGTTGTTTATAGGTCTCTTCTTTAGCATTAAAGCTACTGTATTACTTAGTGTTCTTGGAGTTTGGGTATTAACCTATATAAATTATAATTGAATAGATACGTTGAAATTTCCCCTTTCAAGTAATGGATTGAGGGGTGAGATACTAAGGTTTAGCTCTAAGCTTGAAATTTTGGGATATTGAAACTTGACCCAGACTATTTTAATTGATATTGCTAATTAATATGTTTGCATAGATTGAATCCATTGGAGGCTATTTGGTTAATGTTCTACGAGTTGTGAGGTTGAGGAAATTTGCCATCAACGAGGTAAGTGAGACTTTAAGCTTTGGTGCTTGCTTTTCAAACATGTTTTATAAGAAAATGTATTTTTTGCCTAGTCCATGTGTTGGGACAAGCGTGTACTTGATAGAATCGATGGTTTTTTATCAACCGCAGATATGTATTTCGTTAAGTATATTGAGAATCATTTGATGGTGAGTTGTGAGGTAACATTGAGATACTAGATATATTTACTAGGAGCGTACATGTGCTTCCGTAATATGTTAGGGGCATATTTATGCTACCGTAATATGTCAGGGGCCTTGTACTTGCTGTCGTGATATATTTACTAGGGGCATATATGCGCTGCCGTAATATGTTAGCGGCATACCTATGCCTCCGTAATATGTTAGGGGCCTTGTACTTGATGTCGTAGTATATCTTTGGGCTATTATATATGTTGTCGCGGACTTGTTGGGGTGCTAGGTTGATCACCTTCACTGCCGTTTATGACAAGCCGGGAGAGTTGATTGAGTTGAGATACAGAGAGACTTTTTGAACTTCTATTTGGATCTTATTGAGCATTACTTTATAAGAGATATTGTGTGCATATTAGTTATGTATTTTGTTGTGCCTTGTATTTATTCTAACACTTGTTCCGGGGGTATTAAAGTAGCGGATCGAGGATCTTACTGGGTTATATTTATATATAGCTCACTCCTTACTTGCATGTCTGCAGATACTGTTGTGAAGGGGAGACTGGTGGTTAATAATTCGTTCGTGAAGATTTTGTTGCTAAGGTGAGCCTTCACATTATTCGTGGAGGTTGTCGTTTCAGCTCTATCTATTTTTAGTTTTATCTCTTTAGTGAGTTTGCATGCCGAAATTTGAACTCATGTATCTCTTTTTTTAGATGCTCCATTGTCTTTGTGTGAGGTTTGGACTAAAGAGTTAGTTCTCGAGTGATTGATGAATTATTAGTTTGATTATAAATTTTTGTTGGATTACTATTCGCTCTTTATTGATGCATTAGAGCTGCCCATATCTTATCTTAGTGCTTATTAGCTGGTAAAGTGTATGGAAGGTTGGTTCTCCCAACATGTGTTATGCGCGGGTGCCAGTCACGCCTAGGGGTTTTTTTGGGACGTGACATCATACTCCACATGAAATAATAGAAATCATGAACATAAAACACAACATCAAGGATGAAAATCATTACTTTATGGCAAAAATGTACATCTAACCTCAATTAATATATGTGAAATATTTAGTACTTTAACTCTCTAATGATTCTCCAACATATACAGATCGGCTCTATCCATAGAAAGAGTGAATTGGATGATATCCCTTTAAATGAAAACGAAAGCAACACACTTTGAATTGCATTTCACATGAAACAATAAAACCATTAGCCAAAAACATCATATCAAGGATAAAAATCATTACTTTACATCTAACAACAATTAATACATATGAAACATTTAGTATTGACTCTAATGATTCACCAACATATACAAAAATCAACCCTATCCAAAAGAAAAGAATCACTTACTACAACAATTGCTTGTCCTCCATTAACCGCAATCGCATTTCAATTTGGCATTGAAATCCCTATCTCTAACCATCAGCATCTTCGATAAAGACATCGTAAACCCATGCTCTACCAAAATCCTATGCCTAGGCTTAATCTTCCCTTCCAAACTAAACGAAAAATACTGCGGAAACTTCTTCAACTCCCCTATATCCCTGTCCATTTCCTTTAACAAATACTCAACTTTTGGCCTAAAATTCTTCTCAATACTAAACGTCAACAATTCAGGTGATCTCAGTATCATACAAACCACATTTTCACGTGCAATTCCTAAACTAACCAATTAATCAATTTTCGGGCTCAACGTATGCTCAACACTAGATACAAGTGGTACAGTAGTTTGACAAGTAATCCAATTTGAACCCGAATGTTTTTTGCCTCTACTGAAACTTGAATCACCTAATGTTTTTTGCCTCTAGTGAAATTTTGCTCTCATTGTCAATTTAAGATCCACCTTGCCTAAATCTTGAAAATTTCATAAAGTGTACGTCTATAGACACAATAAAAGACACACACCCCAACAACACTTTCTTCAAACTTCCTAAATTCACCTCTAGTTTGACACTCAAATACCATGAAAGTTGTCTTACATACAAAAAAAGGTACTACTCAAAACATATTGAATTCTTCTGTAGGAACAAAAAAGTAGGCATTAATGTGTAGCTAATTGAGAATGACTACAAACACATTTTAGGTGAAAAATTACAGAGAAAGAAATGAATCCATACAAATTTCTATGAATCTCAGAACTTATAACTTCAAAAAAAGAAGAAAATGAAAACATTTTTCAAGAATCATTGATGTAGAATTTAATGTGTCAGACTGGTTAGTGAGCATTACATCAACTAAGTCAGAACAGATATATTGTCCTTTGTTACCCATTGCAAATAATTTTCCCATCTGCCATGCACTGAAGACCTCTCACATGGATTTTACATATCTATATTTTATGAAATTGTATCATGCAAATGGTTAGTTCTTACAAAAACTTAAATGATTCATATTTATCAGTCACTAATTTATACCTTAGAAATTTCCTAAGTCGTTATCTTATACGTTATCATATGAATTAACTAGTGCATGTATTCGCGCTTCGCGCGATTATAAAACATATTAGTAAATTTTTAAAATGATAGTTTATAAACTTAGTTGAGACAAAAAAAAAATTTCACACATATGTATTGCTCAAATAACAAATATAAGTTTAAATGATATTCAATTTTCATGGTACAATTTTATGTTTCAAACACTCTACATCTTAAAATTGTAATGCTCCAATTTTTCATTAAATAATCCAATTTAATTCTGGATGCACCAAACATCGAATGCATAATTAAAATTAGATATTGTTAGACAAATAACAACATACTATATAAAAATAAAGCAATCCGTAAGTTATTCTACATACTGATTGAAACTAATCAAATTGTTCACGCGAAATAAAAAAAAGCTTCACACTCCATAAATATAGTAATTAATTCTTCAAAAGTAACTCTACTAAACTTGACAAAAAAACTATCTAGCCTATATTCAGACTTAGAATATGTAGCAACTTTGCATTACAATCCTTATATAATCAACTTTTTGCTTCTTCGCAGGTATAGATAATTATTTTGCTACCCGCACCTTGTCATTTTTGTGCAATAAAGTTTTGTCTTTTACTTGATTGGACTGGAGACATACATAAGAAGATCGAGATAGACTTGAAACATGATACTTGGTATACCTCCTTTAGTTTTTTTTTCCACCATAACTTGCGACTCCATTTAATTTGATGAACAATAAGAAGATCGTCCAAATTAGAAAGAAAAAACTTTGGAACAAAGTAAGTGGTTGTGTAATCTCTAATTTAAAAACTTGATTGACAGTTGAAGTAGTAACGATGAGTATCTTGGTGAAAATTTTTTAGGATGCTTTGAAGGAAAGACGAACAAAAAAATATCAATTATGATAAACAAAGCATCACATAAGAAATGTTTGTGATGTTACTCACACAATGAGCAAGAGATGAAATAAATACCATTTAGCACAAAAAATAAAAGTCTAGAACAATGTCAAGATCGAAACTCTTCGAGTATTTGATTTTGACGCATTTGCACGTACACATTATGCCAAAAAGTACATGACAATCTAAACAAATCGAGAAATACTAACACGCAATATGACTCTTCTTTCCAATTAATTCAACTCACAAATATAAAAAAGTTGTTACACATTTGGATCTCAATTTACGATTCATAATAAGTAAACTTCAATATTCAAACAAAAGGAAGATTATCACTCTAGACGAAGGAAAATGTATGTGGATAGACAATATAAGACTGTCCATAGAACATAATACATATTTTATATGTAACTTTCAGTATGACAACTTTTCAGTATAAACAGGTTCATCCAATGACCAGCCACACGTCTCCCTTCTCTTGCCATGCATGTGATGAATCAGAAAACCAATAAAGTGGGGAACCTTTCAATCCTCAACTTGCTTCTTATATTTCGTATAGTTTGCACATTTTCCTTATCATATTATAGTAGGAATGAAGCATTACTGCTGCCAATTGTATTGTTGTTGGTTGCAATTGAAATTTGCGCCACGTAAAGAACCAGAAGAACTATATAAAGCACCGTGAGGATAAATAGGATCTTGTAGTTTTTGCATACAATTGTATGCTAAACAATTCATACAATTGAGAGTTATAAACATAAAAATCTTGGGGGTTATAAAATTAAAAAGGTGTGATTAAGAGCAAATGTTATGAAAATGAAAAGGTGTAATTAAAAGTAGATGTTATGAAGAGGTGTGAGTTATGGAGCTGATTTTTAAATAATATTAATTGAGAAAATTGAAAATAAAATTTCAAAAAAAGGAGAAAAAAAAATATGAATGAAGGTCATTGGGGTGCCACATCACCACCCCTATGACCTTCCTTTATATTATATATAGATTATACAAATCATTTATATAGTCAGTGCGTAGGCTACTTAGAATATCCTCTAATGCAACTGAGGTTTCAAATAACATGATGTTTTTCTTTGTGGGATAGAAATGTTAGTTTCTATAGACACTCGGCACAACGATGCAGTACCAAAACAGACTAGAAAGAGGAAAAAATAATGATAGCAAAGTGGCAAGATATACACAATCAATGAAGTAGTAGGTAATAAATAAAAAATAAAGTAAAAGACACGATGCCAGATTACCGGTACAAAATAATAATAATACTAATGAGGAGAATGAGAAGAGGAGACTAGTTAGTCCCATGTCTCTCTTCGCATAAAGGTTCTACAACACTCTATTACATACTAATCGTCTATTCGAATCTCAGATTTTCTCACCTTTTTATCTATGGTCATGCTCTCAGTCTATTTTGGAATATTTATTAAGAGAACATGTTTATTTTGATTGTTTCTTAAAATGTAAGGTATGGTATGGTTGAATCTCATGGTTTGGTAATTATGAAAACACCCATTTTATGTAACCACCGATTTGGTGGTATCCCGTGATTTGCTTAAGTTTTTTCCAATTATATCCTTGCTTAAAATTATATAATCTTATTTTTTTATTCACTTTATATTATTTAACTCCACCTCCTACTCCGACCCCCACCTACCAGCCTCGCCCCATCCCCACCAAACCCCCACTCAACTTTTTATTTTTTTAAAAAAAATATTTCAAAAACTTGTTCTTACCCAACCCTCATCCCCAACCCACCCCGCCACCTACTAGCCCCCTTACCCACCAATTTTTTTTTTTTTTTAAAAATTATTTTTTAAAACTTTCAAAAAAAATTTCTTCCCCCCCCCCCCCCCCCCCCCCCCCCCCCCAAACCCCCCCCCCCCACACAAAAAAAAATTATTAATTCTTTTACCCCTACCTCTATCCCACACCCTACTCCACTACCCCCACCCCCAAATATTTCTTTAAAAAAAGTTAATTTTTTTACCCCACTACCCTTTATGTAACGCCTCGAATCTAGTACTTGGAATGCTACACGGTGCTCATGACCCCAAAGGACCTCAAGCTAACCCATGACTGATATCTGTAACTGAGCACTGAATAATATACTGTAAATAAGCGAAATGTAAGATGTAAGGCCGTAAGGTTCAAAACTGAACTAGTACTGAATATAAAACAATGTCTGTAATGGGGTATCACAAAATTCAAGTAAACTGTCTGAAACATACTGTAGTCTGAAAGCCTCTAAACTGTCTGAAAATTGTGAATTTGATGGGACATGTCCCCCCAACTAACTCCAAACTACAGAAAAAAATAAAGTAATAAAATAATTATGTTATCCTCGAATGATGAGGGCTCACTGTTAGTCTAGCTGCTGAACGTCTAATCCACTAAGGGTGCTCGGGAGCTCGTGCTTCTAAACCTATGGTATAAAATACCATAGCGCATATGCGTCAGTACAATTGAATGTACTGGTATGCAAGTGAGGTAGGCTGAATGTAATAGTTCATATGCATAAATAATACTAACTGAATGAATAACATGAACGTGAGAATTTATGCATGAATACGTAATTGTAACTGAGACCATACTGACACTGGTACAGGGTTCTGAGTACTGATTTACTGACATCTGAGTTTACTGATGCTGATGACTGAGTCTACTGAATACTGAGAGATTGATGTTATATTACTGATAAAGGAAAGACTATTTCTGACAGTTCTGACTAAGAAGAACTGGTCTGATTGACTGTATCTGACAGTCCTAAAACTGAATACTGATAACATGGGTTTTGTATAATTAATATACTATTAACTGAGTTCGTGATTACATGATTACTGAGTCTGAGTACTAATAACATGAGTGACTGTATCTGACAGTCCTGATACTGATGGAACTAGCTGAGTTTCGTGTTGTACTGAGTTGACTGTATCTGACTGTCCTGAATTCTATAGAACTATCTGAGTTCTATTTTTGAAACTGAGACTGAGACTGTGGAAAGTAGTCATCTAATCGACATGCCCATAATACGCCATTATGGCTAAGTTGGGGTCCAATCTGTAACCCCAATTGAAAGGGTGTCAATACCGCGCCACTGATAAAGACAAGCTGTGGGTGACCCTCATCTGACAGTGTCCCCAAAAGAGAATGGTGGGACCCTTATCTGACAGTGTTTATCCACCTCATCAACCCTCATCTATCAGTGTTGATGTCTCAACCTATGCTGGCTACATAGTTCTGGAATGCAAGGATTGCTTCTAAGGATCACACCCTCAACTATCAGTGTGTGTCCTCATCCTTGGGTTTACTCGGTGGTAAATCCTACTCCCATCTGAATAGACATTGAATATGTTTAACTGAACTGAACTATTACTGATCATATTGTTTAACTGATTTGAACTGAGTTCACTAAATTCCGTTGACTGATGTAATACTACTGAAATATGATAACTGACTGAGATTACTTGAGATTCCTGAGATTATTGAGATTACTGAGTAAGACTGGACTGATACTGAGTTTACTGAGTTTTCTTAAGTCAAATGACTGACTGAATTCTACTGAACATGGCTTGGCTGAGCGTATCTTGAAAACTGACACAGACTCTAGGCACACAGCTAAATTGCCGGGTATAAGTACCCCCAGGACTCGATAGCATGAAACTGACAGGACATGACACTTCTTGAACACATGACCAATATCGACAATTCATAATACATCAATTTGGGAATTTCATGAAGCACATGGTTATCATAGTCTTATACATGAATGGAATTGCATATAAACATGTCATACTTTCATCAACCTATTCTCATGGACATTCCCTCAATCATTCATAACGCACACAATATCAAGGAAGTCATTCTTGGTCATAGGGTAAAGCATGCATTTATCACTTGGGTCACAATTAAGCTATATTGCATAATTTCTATTCTCTTAGGCATTTTATCAAACACCTAGGAGGCATGACTTAGGGCATAGGCATGTCCATCAAACTAATACAACAAAACTTCATATTTCAACTCAATTTCACATATTTCAAACCACATACTATCATAGGTTCATGAACAACACATAAAGATTCCAACTTGGAAATCATACAATCATAATCACATGAACATAATCAACCCACAACAAAATATTCACAATAAAAGATTTAAAACTTGATTGTTGGGCTTTATGGATGAAAGGAATCCATAAATGAACACTGTGCATACCTTAGTTCTTGATTTAGCAAAGATTGATGGAGAGACTCTTGAATTTGAATATTGAATTTGAATCCCCAATTGAAAATCCTAACTTGTTCTTGAGAGAAACTTGAGAGAAACACTATATTTTGGGTAAAATATGATTGAATCACGTGTTATTGGGTTTATATAGGGGTGATAAATTGACCCTTTTAACCCTTGGACGCGTATTTTAAGTCTTGTGAAAATTTTCCGATTTTCATCCTTGGCGCAACGCGCCACTATCGCGCCAAGTCACTGGAACTGGACAATTGGGAATCTGCATGGTGGCACGACGCAGGGCTATCGCGTTGCCACTTTTTTTGCGACCTGGGAGTTTGGCGCGACGCGCCGCTATCGCGGAGCAACACAGAAAATTGACAATTGTCATTTAAGCTGGCTCCGCGACGCGCTGATGGCTCAGGTGGGACGCTGCCTCACTAAAAAGGCTCTAACTCTTCGCCCGGATGTCGGATTTGGGCGAATTTGATATCGATGGAAAGCTTATTCAATTTTTCACTTGATAAAAAGTGAAAATTTTGATACCACATATATAAAAGTGGATTCATCTGTAAAGCAAGTCTTTAACATTTCTGGGACGATTTTAAGCTAGGTAGAAGTACGGGGTATTACACTTTACCATGTTCATTTTCATTATTTTGGGTTAAATATATACAAATTTTTTTACAAAAAAAAATTCTTTGTATTACGACACAAGAAAATAAGTAAGAAACAATTTATTTTCTTGAAAAATATATATTTTTTTAATTCCATTACCAAACACACCCGTAGCACACACAAAAAATGCATTCAAACTTTGTACTTGTCGTCGGTGTCTCGTTTCAAAACACCAAAAAGAAATGAAATTTGTTACTATTAAAAATAAATTCAATTATATTTATTTGATCTACTATTTTATTGACTTTGTTAGAATTTACATGAATTTAACAATTCAATATATCTACATGATATAATTATGATAAAATAGTAGGAAGAAAATTATTTTATTAACAATTATTGATAAATTTAACATTTATAATTATTAAGAGCATTTTAGTAAACTTACCAGTTACAATACAGTACTATACTGTCAAACCAAACAATAAAATTGTTATCAAACAACGGTGAGCGATACAGTTTATCCAAATATTTTATTGTACTATACTGTACTATATCATACCATACAGTACCATATATTATGAAACCATTGCAAACCACCATCCAAACAAAGTGTTGGAGGTATGTCATGTCCTGCCAAATCACCTACCTCAATTTCCTCTTTGCTCTATCTATGCCTCTCCTAACATCCACTATCGCAAACCTTTCTCACACCTCCTATTCGTATGCCCAAACCATTTTAGTTTTGCTTCCCTCATCTTGTTCTTCACGAAGGCCATACATGTGTACCTCGTTAATTCAAGGTTTGAAATGACCTCGTGCTATAGGAAACGTTTCACATTTCATAGTGATGAATATTGTCATGGCTACAAATTTAGAGAGACACGAAAAACACCTCTTTAACCTAAAAGGAAAACGAACTTTGCTCCTCAAAGTTGCCTTCACTCCCAATTAAATTTAACAATATATACCAACTCAAGAGGATCAATTTGAAGTCCATTACATTAGAATTGGAGGAGAACATTCTATAACAACAATCAACCTATATATTTCTACATTCATGGTTATGTAAAGAATTCATTCCCTTAAAGCCCATAACTCAAGAGACCATGTCATATTAACAACAGATTCTTAGTTATTACTATGAAACACAAATCATTAGCTTTCACTGTTTCGTTTTCTAGAAGAAAATTAAGCCCACCTTCCTGCCCCTTAAAGCCCAAAAGGCCCGCAGGATTGATAGTAGTTCAAGGTTGTCAGCTTAGACAAGAGGCCCATGAATCCCACAGGGCCTACCTTCCTGGGCCGTAAAGACTAAAGAAAAGTGACAGGTAAAGTTCACAAATGACACCCATAGAGGATGATTAAAGGAAAAAAAATCTAGGTTAACTTACATAAATCTCTGAATCTTTAAGTGATATTACATAAAATTTCAACTATTTTATTAATTACATTTTATCTCGATTTTTGAAATGGTGATACATATGTTATAAGGTGATACATATAAAAAATTGATATATTTAAAACTGACAAAGATATTTATTTAAGGAAATAATAGATTCTCTTTTATTCATTGTATTCTATTATTTAAGGAAAGATGTCTAATTTTTCTCCTTTTTTAGATTTAATTTAGGTGTTTTAATTGTGTTTCTCTTTTTTCGTCTTTAATTATGAAAGATATGTTTTTTTTGTCTTTTGTTTTTCTCTTTTGTCGCCTTTTTCGTCTTAATTTTGTCTTTAATTATGAAGTCTTTTACTTGTGAATGTGACCGTTCTTTGTGTATATTAATAGGATAAATTAATATGTTTCAATTCTGCTTTTAGTTTTTTTCTTTAATATTATTACTTTTGTTTCCTACACTGACTACACCATTACTTTTCATTAATAACATATGAATCATCCAATAATTAAAATAAATAATTGTATCTACCATATGAATCACCATAATACCATATATAGCACTCATTAATATCATATGAATCACCTAATAATTGAAATAAATAATTATATCTACCATATGAATCACCATAATACCATATATATGAATCACGCACCCAATAATTGAAATAAATAATTATATCTACCATATAAATCACCATAATACCATATATATCACCCATTAATATCATATGAATCACCCAATAATTGAAATAAATAATTTTATCTACCATATGAATCACCATAATATAATATGTATCACCCATTAATATCATATGTATCACCCGTTAAAATCATATAAAATATATCTATTGTATGAATCACCATAATACCCATATAATGATATCATATTTATCATTCATATGAATCACCATCAAAAGAATAAACATGTATGAATAACTAAATAAATTTATATATGTATCAATAGATTTTTATTTTTTTTTTTAAATATGGGAGTGATTTTAGGAGAGAAAAAAAAAAGGTTGCATGCGTTAATGGAGGAGAAAAAATCAGGAAGAAATATGATTTAAGCATTAAAGGAAGAGAAAAAATCAGAAAGAAAGATGATTTAATTGTTGATAATTAGGGAGATATTTTAGGGAAGGAAATCTTTGAAAAAAATAGTTTGAATGAGTTAACGGTGGAGTAAAAATATGATGTGGGGTTTTATTGATATGTATCAAGAGTAAAGTTGAAAAATAAGATTTTATGTAAATTTCAAAAAAGTAAGGGATATTAGGTAATATAGTCTCTTAAGTATGGGATTTGTGCAATTTATCCAAAAATCTAAATATATATTCGTAGATTGTTTATTATAAGGTATAGCAACACTTTTAGATTACAATTGATAGTAATTTTTAAGCAAGTAAAAAGATAATTTACTTTTTATAAAAAGGAAGAAAACATCATATGACAAAGAAAAATAATGATTTCATACCCATAAAAAAAGACGTCAATTAAAATAAGAATATCAATTACCCCCAATTTTCTCTCTGAAACGATCTTCTTTTTTATTTAATATACTGATCAGGCGTTTTTTCCTTCAACAGTTCCATTCTTCTTCTTATTTCTTCAAAAAGATCAAGAAACATATTGTTTGAAACGGAAAATTTCTCAAATAGTTCTAATGTTTAAGTCGAGAACTTCTAAGAAAATATCGATTTGAGTATTTTATTTGACACTGACGTTATTCAAATTGAAAAGTTATTAAAAGGCTATACAATTTTCTAAAATATGAATGGTGATTAGATTCGATCATGATACCGTGCAATGAGAAATATGAAATGTCGCATGTAATTTATTATATTAGAAATACATAATTTTGTGTTAATTTACATTCAATCATAATGTAAATCATTTTTACACATTATTTAGAGATGTTGATATTATTCTTGATTTATGATGTATGTTTGTGTATATAGATAACTGAATCATTTTATTTTGTTATACTAGTGTATGTTTTTTGATTTTTAAAGCATGTTGTGATTTTCGAATTGCATATCTTCAATTATTTTAGAATATTAATAACTCAACAATTTTGTATTATTTGAACAAATCGTTCTAAAATTTTTGGTGTAGATGAGATTATGTATGATGCGAATATCATATATAAAGGATTGGTAAATGCAATAGCAATTTAACTCAAGATAGATAATACTTTAATTTAAATTGAAATTAGGTACATAATAAGTGATAGATTCTAGCTATCCATGATCATATATAATGATACAAGAGTCAAGGTTATCTAGATTTAAACAAAACTATTATCGATTTCTTTGTTAAATATCCATAGTACATAACAATGATGAATATGCTAGTGGATACAATAGAATATAATGAACAATTCATTGTTGAACAAAAGAGAAAAAGAACAAAATGTGGAGCGACAATATTTATACTCGACTGATTCAGTTTGATTAACTGAACTAGCTCCAGGAGATAAAACATTTAGTGAAAAAAGTATTGAAAAATCGATGAAGTTACAAATACAAAAATAATTGTAAAACAGGCTTACAAGAACAAAAAAATACTTGCTAAGGTTATGAATCTGCACACACTTATGAGTCAATTTTCATTTCGCACGAAAATATCTAATGCTACCAGCTAATTTATATTGAATTATATTTCTCTAGAAGTAATATATAAGTTTTTTTTTAAAATTAATTTGATATATTTGTTGACTTGTTGATTGACTAAAAATATAAACAATTACTCTCTAGCTTGTGACGTAGAAGATTGTACATGATTTCTTAGATCATCAAGTATGAACAAATCAAAGGTGTTCGAGATCAGAATGTATTGTGCAATACATACATGCTCAGTCAGAAATCAAATATATGCAAGGCGTTAAGAAATGACAAAGATCATCGTTGGATTGATATTGAATAATTTTGTAGACACAAAAAGAGTATACACTCCAAATGATCTTGCCACAAGCATGTTAAAACATCATGATGTGACATTAAATTATAATCAAGCACGACGTGTAAAGAATAAAACATTTAAGATGAGTACAGAATCGTGCCAAAGAATTTTAGGTTATTTGTATAATTTGAAAAAATATTATCTTAATTTTGTTATTAATTGAAAGAAAACGGAGAAAAAACGTTTCTTGTATGCTTTTATTGAGGGGTGAATGTCACACCCCTTTTTAAACTCCCCAAAAAAAATATTTTAAAATTTGAAAGGGTTTTTATTATTAAGTGACAAAATATTGAAATTTTGTTTCGAAAAAAGATTATTTATATTTTTTATTCAGAGTCGCCACTTGACAAATTCGGTGTGCCAAGTCACCTTTGAAAGATTCTTTTCAAAATGATTGACTCTTTAAACTGGTTTACGAACAGAGATTCCAGCTAAGGAATTCTGTTGACCGAAGGGAAGGTGTTAGGCACCCCTCGGTCCCGTGGTTTGACCACGGTCGCTTGGTGGAGCATATCGGCTAATTTGACACTACGAATGTATAAATCGCAAAAAATCACACAAAACAATCAATCAAATAAATAAAACGAAACAAATCCAAAATATAGTGTCCAGTCCAATTATACAATCCAAAATAACAAAATTGCGAAAAATATAAATCCTACTCTAACCTATACTAATCCTAAATTGTGGTTTCATGCTCTACCCGATGCCTCGTACCTTGATCATGAACATCCTTCAAGTAAAGAATACTTCGGGGCATTCCCCCGCGAATAAACATAAATACTCCGGGGCATTCCTCGGCCAAATGATACACTTGATCTAAAAAAACAACAACCAAACTAATCCATTCAACACATATTTCAAGCATTCAATATTTCAATAGTCCTAAATTTTCCTACCCGACCTACTTTGCCAATCAATTCTTCGCCTAAACATTGTATTATCGAAGTTATTCAAAATCGATATCTATTCCAAATTAAGCAATCAACAATAATGAATCAAAATGCAACAATATTTACTTTATCAATTTTTCGATTTCTTTCCCCATAATCCAACTTAACCCCAAATCAAACTACGTGATTAACATACTTTGCAACAAGATGGACAATTAAATAATGAGTGAAATTGCTCCAATCAGAATCAACCAAAATCACACTATTAAAAAACATTCACAAAAAATAGGAATAAAAGATGAATCGACCTCAGTTAATGACTTTATTTTGACAACTTACGGTGGATTGGAGCTCACGAACGGGACCTCATCGAAACCTCAAATCAAAATGGAGCACGATGGAAAGCAGTCAAATCTGCCAGTTTTCCCTCATTCAAACCACTCACTATTCTCGATCTTTTCATCGATTTCAGCTCCTCCGGCCAGCACTCTCTCTTGATTCGTTTTCTTCCTCACACAGATCTTTCTCTACCGCTCTCGAATCTCTTCTCTCTTTTGGTTAATCTTCACGTTTCTCTCTCCCCCGAGTTTTGTGTGTATGTGCGTGTGCGATTTAGGGTGTGCCTGTGCGTGGGTTGCAGAAAGAAGAAAAGAAGAGAGCCAAAATGGCATCTCTCTGAAGATGATGATAATCTTTCCCTCCTCTCCTATCTATCCTTTTTTGTCTCTTATATATGTACAGCTGGGTGTGTATATGTATGGTGAGGTATGAATAAATTCAACCGAAAAATGAACTAGAGTGTGTGGGCCTTCGTGAATTGTGAGTGTGATCCATAGAAAAAGAAAAAGGAAGATCCTATGTGTGTATGTATTTGGTGTCAACCAATTTCCTGTGGGCCCGCTCTTTTATTTTTTTTGTTGTGTTTTGGTTAAAAGGAACAAAAAAAATATGTAAGGGGGGTGCCTAGGGGGTGAAGTTGGGTAGGGATAGTGAGATGGTTTATTTTGATTGGGTAGGTTGTTATAACTTTGTTATTTTTTTGTCTTTTGTGGGATATAATCACACGGGTGAGGGCACGTAGTAACACGGGGATAAAAATGATAAAAAAGCTTTTAGGGATAAAATTGCGTGTCTACAATGAAAATATCGAGAGTCAATTATAATTGAGGCGGGGGTAAAAATATTAATGGTCAATTATGATTGAGGCTGCACTAAAATCACTTTACTGTGAAAACCATACTAATTACGAGCACATTTGACCCAGGAGGTAACTTGTTAATTTTATTTACTTATAACAAAATATATATATATATATAAAGTTATGTTATTAATTCAGGTATAAATCTTGTATGTTTATCAATTTTTTAAATCTAATTTGAGAAGTAATTAATTTAGGTATAATTTTGATGTGTTAATCAATTTTTTAATCTAATTTGAGAATTAATTAACTATCATATTGCATATAATTATGATATGTATGTAGGTCATAAATTATCACACTCTTATGTCATGGTTTGATTATGAAACTATTGCATCTTGGACATGATTTTGCAAAAAAAAAATTAAGAAAATATTTGGAGAAGAACAATAGCATATGAAAAGAAACATCAATAGCATATCCCAATCTCTTGCACCATGTATGCATTTGACATTTGTGATGCGATATAAAGAAAAAATTTCGCAAAAATATTGAGGAACTACATAAACTTCTTTTGCAACGATGAAGAGATACATTCTCCAATAATTTAAAGAGTTAATAGGAAAGGTGAATTAAATTGATAGTAAAATAAAGAGATAGTTGTTCGAAATTAACTATCACAAATGAGTCAGGGTTCATTCTACTATTAGACGAACTTGGACACTAACATCAAACATAGCTGAAAAATTCATAGACAATACAAACAAGATAGCTGAAAAATTATCTATGTTTTTTGATAATGAATTTTATGAGGTTAACAATTGAATCCTAAAATGCAAAACATAGCGAAGAAATAACAAATACATGGACAGACTGACAGTCAAAAATAATAATAGGATATCATTACGATTATTTTTTAGAATGTCGTTGTATCTGATTGTCAGGTCTGTCAGTGTATTTGTTGCTTCTTCATTTTATTTTGCGTTTTAGGATTCAACCGTTAACCTCATAAAATTCATTACAGAAACCACAGGCAATCTTCTAGCTATCATGGTTGCATTGTCTATAGATTCAGCTATGTTCGACGTCAATATTCCAGTCCGCTTAGTAATAGAATAGATCCTTGCCTATTTGTGATAGTCAATTTCTAATAATATTCCCTCACTCTCTTATCAATTTGGTCCACCTTCCCCATTAACTCTTCAAATTATTAGAGAATGTATCATTTGCCATTGTAAAGAAATAAATAAATTATATAGTTCCTCAACATTTTTGTGCAAATTCTTCTTTATATTACCCCACAAATGTCAAATGTATGCATAGTCCGAGAGATTGAAATATACTGTTGATGTTGTTTTTTATATGCTATCGTTCTTGTCAGATACGATATACATATGATTCCTTTCTCCAAATATTTCTTTAAATTTTTCAAAAAATCATGTTCAAGATGCAATATTTTCATAACCAACCGCGACATAAGTGTGTGGTATCATATGACCTGCATACATATCATAATTATATGCAATATGATAGTTGCTTGCTAATCAAACTAGACAAAAAAAATTGGTGAATATACCAAATTTATACCTAATTAATAGAATAATTCTAAAGATATTTTTAAGAAAAAAAATAAAATAAACAAGTTACCTTCAAGGTCAAATGTGCTTGCAATTAGTATGGTTATATCGTAAAATGATTTTAGAGCAGCATCATCAACAATCACAATTGGCCTGCAATATTCTCATCCCCGAATATAAGCATTCAATGAAATAAAAGCATGCAAGAAATGATTTTTTTTGTTTTATCTCAACTAACGACAGTACTAGGATAATATATTTCCAAAATATACAAATAACCTGAAATTTTTTGTTACGGCTCTGTAGGATCACCACGTAATATTTAATTGTTTAGTCCTTTTGCATGCCATACTTGGTTATAATTTAATGTCACATCAAGTTGTTTTGATATGTCTCCAGTAAGATCATTTTGGATGTATACTCTTTTTATGTCTACAAAATTATTCAATATCAATCCAACTAAGATCTTTATCATTCTTTGGCGTCTTGTATATACTTGATCTTTTACAGAGCATGTATGTATTTCACAATGCTTCCTGATCTTGAACACCTTTAACTTATTCGTACTCAAAGATTCAAAAAAATCATGTACAATCTTCCACCACACAGACTAGATAATAGTTGTTTACATTTTTAATCAATCAACAAATATATTAAATTTATTTTTTTTAAAAAAAAAACCTTAAATGTCACTTTTCTAGAAAACATAGAATTAAACCTACTAGCACTAAATCTTTACGTGCAAAATGAAATTGATTCACAAATATGTGCAGATTCAGAACCTTAGCAAGTGTTTCTTTGTCCTTGTAAACCTACTTCACAACTATTTTTGTATTTGTAGCTTCACTAATTATTTCAACACTTTCTTCACCAAATATTTTATTCCCTACAGTTAATCTAATCAATCGAACTAAATCAGTTGAGTATAAATATTGGCGCTCCATATTTTCTTAATTATATCTTTGTTCCCAACACAAACAATGAATTGTTCATAATGTTCTATTGTATCCAGTAATTTATCCTCCATTGTTAAGTACAATGAATATTTAACAAAGAAACATGCAGCAGTCTTCTTTTAATCTAGATACAGCTTGACTCCTGTATCATTGTGTGTTGATGTGTATCTATCACTTATTATGACCTAATTTGAATTTGAATTGAAGTACTGTCTATCTTGAGTTGAGTTTTTAATGCATTTATCAATCTTTAATACTAGATATTCACATCACACATAATCTCATCTACACCAAAATCTTTAGGTCTACTAGTTCAAATAATACAGAGTTGTTGAGTTATTAATATTCCAGAATAGTTCAAAATATGTAATTTAAAAATTAAAACACACTTAAAAATCAAAAAACATACACCAATATAATTAAAAAATAATTTGTTATCTATTATACACAAACATGCATCATAAATCAGGAAGAACGTTAGCACTCCAATAATGTATAAAATCAATTGGTATTATGATTGAATGTAAGTACACTCAAGGCATAAGTGCGCTACGAACAAACACTTGTCAATATATATTTTTTGTGAATGATGAGGGAATCTGCAGTCGCTATTTTTTGGATGCGCAGAGGGTAACCTCTACTCCGGTTTAATAGCTCACAAACCACAAGAGGTAAACAACACTAGAAAAGCCTCGTGCGACCATCTTGACTCAGATGGCCGGCCATCTCCTGCTGTCGTAGGAAATCTAGAACCTAAGTATGTCATCAAACTTAAAAATTGACCAAAATATATCATATTTTAAATTAGTGACATAAATAGGCCTTGGGCACAAAAAATGTGTGATAGTGTAAAAAAATTAACAGACCAAAGTTAACTTCAGTAACTTTTTTAAAAAATGTTTAACGCACAAATTAAGTGCGCTATCCTTTAGCTGAGTGATCAAAAATCCACTTGGGAGTTTATTGTTGTTCATGGGACAAACCGATGCAAGAAAGAGAGGCACAATATCGTCATATTGTACTCTGAATCAAAAACTTACTGATCATGATCCACATATTATTCAACATCAAATACAAATATATACTACTGTGATCGTGTGCCAAATGATCCCTCAGCAGTTTTACCGGTAAGCACCAAAAATTAGAGTTCCATATATTGGTTGAGGCTGAACAAACTAAATACAAATTCTTTATATGGTCTAATATATACTGTTAACTTGCAGATTGGGAGTAGTGCATATAGAATCATTAACTCTCAATATTAACTGTCAAGCCTAACCAACAAGAAAATGCTTGTATGGAGATGGGGCAACAGTAGTTGATGTTGTTCCCTCCTCTGACGAATTTCTCCTTCGCCTTTGCTCTTCAATTATCAGTAGTGTTTGCCCCTCTTTCTTGCACCAGTCAGTACAATGAACAACAATAAATTTTTAAGAAGACTTTAATTACATAAAAACTAGGCAGGTACAGTATCAACTAAAGAATAGTGCAGTTGTGCGTCATCCATTTTTTAAAATATAATGCACAAAATTTGTGCGCCATATTTCACAAGTTAATTCTTTATAAATAGCGTACATATTGTGTGCTAAGCCTATTTATATCCCCAATTAAAAACATGACATATTTCGATCATTTTTTAAGTTTAATGGCACGTTTAGGTTTCGGATTCTGTCATAGGCAGGGGTTTCAAATTTGAGACCTCCATTATGGAAGTCTCAAGTCAAAATATCTGAGCCACCCCGAAGGATTCTGTCAAATTATCTTATCGAGCTTCAGGATCTTAAACATGCTTCAGATAGGCCTTTAACAACACTTGTCAAAATATCTTTCCAAGCATTAAGGCTTAACCAGCTTCAAACAAGCCTTTAACAACATTTTACAAAATATTTTACCGAGCATCAGGGCTTAAACACGCTTCAAACAAGCCTTTAACAACAGTTCACAAAATATCTTACTGAACAACATGGCTAAAACACACTTCAAGCAAGCCTTTAACAATACTTTTTAAAATATCTTACCGAGCATCAAGGCCTAAACAAACTTCAAACAAGCATTTAACAAGAATTGTCAAAATATTTTACGTTTTAATTACTACTTCTATCAAAAACATGTGCCAGCAAATATGTCAATCCTTTAACTATGCAAACCTTTTACAATTCATGTTGATTTTTAAACTCGACCTTTCCAAAACGCCAACTGGCAAACTCCATCCGACACATTCAACTCGTATAAGATGCACCCATTGCAAATTTTCACTACAATGAACCAGAATCTCCTTCAACAATGAAATTTATCAATTCTTCAAATTCTCTGCTTTTGAGTCAATTATTCAAAAAGGTTACTTAGAGCTAGATAATATTTTCTTCACGATTGAAATTTAATAAACAAAGAATGTTTTCTTCATGATTGAAAGTTAATAAGTGAGAAGTTCATAATCGAGTGGAGGGGAGTGAGGTTCGAAAACTCCTCAAGCAAATTATTGGAATAAAATTATCGCCGACTTCTGCATTGATGTGGGTCTAAATGTTCATGGAAGGACTTGAGAAAACGACTTTTGAACTGGTCAGTATGGCAATGGTAGTGGTCATGTCTATAGCAAAGACAGCATTGACGAAGGCTGCAGGAGAAGAAAAGAAAGAAACAAAAAAAAAATTATGTAGCAAAATGTGATTGGTGTGTAACATACACCAATTTTCTTATAACTAGCCCGGGTCAAAAAAAGGTGATATTTACATCAGTTCAAGTAACTGTAAGGTGGTCACAGGATTTGGGGAGCGTCTCTTTAAAAAAGGATCGTAGTTCAGGTGTATTTATGTATTCTTCCTAAGTAGAACAAGGACAAATATTCTCGATCTCGAGAACAGTCATCATCCAAACTTATGATAGCAAGTAAATTGATCTATATACACAAATTCATGTTTAACATGGGGTAAAACACAACAAAAATATCCAACTTTAACACTCAAATATTAGAGCATATGATTTGTAGATAGGATTCGGGGAAATAACTCTTCCCCCAATTAATGTTACAACAACAAGGAGGCAACTACATTAGAGCGAAAATAATTCAAGAACTTCCTCTTCCAAGGTTCTACCATCTCTCACTCCACAACCTTGGCAAGTACATATTTGATATTATTGAAGAAAGCCCAAGACATAAGATTTTGTGGATCTATAGAATCAGATAATGGAATAGCGACGTGAATATGCCAACAACAAATTAGACGATAAATAAAGTTACCACAATCAAACGTATAAGATTTTTCTACAAACTTGGAGAAGCACGTCATGCAAAGTAATACCACTAAAATAAGCATTGCTATACAGGAATAGTATGAATTGAAGAAAATAAGATGAAACTCGGGAGTTGGACAAAATTGCAGACAGCAGAAAGCTGTTAAACAGGTGCTTTCAAGAGGACCAGTTAAATCATGAACATAAATTTTAGGATAAATCTATAATTGCTTGTTGCCCATGTTTCAATTGGAGAAAGAGAATGCGACAGAATTCTCTGACTACGTAAGAAGTTTCTGGGATACTTCAATAATAGCCATCCAACAAGTAACCTTATGTATCATCTAATTAATCATCACATTAATCACAAATGACAATGAACTAAACCTTGCAAGCACACTTAATTAAAAGAACGAAGGAAAATGTTAAATGTCTCATATATCTAAGGTGATGAATCCGAACATGAATAGACCGGACAGAGCAACGACCCACATTATTACACACAGAGCAATGCCTGTTAGTAGGCATAAAATCTCCTACCATACAAAGGAAAATCACATTATTCTACCATATGTATGACTATAACTAAATCCACTTGAAAATATTCAAAGACAGATTACAAATGAAATCTTTGAGAAGTAAATACTAGATGGACATTCATGCGTGAGAGCAATACGTCAAAATACAAAATCATTCAGTAGATCATAGTCTTGATCAACAATAAGAGTATAGCAAACTTCAAATCGCATTCCACATGAAAAAACACATCAAGGATAAACATCATTAAAAAATCTACATCCAGCCATAATTAATATATGTAAAATATTTAATATTGAACTCTTATATTTTCTTTCACTATTATTAATATGTATAGAAGTGACATTAACATCTTCACTCCGTCCAATCTAATGTAGTCATATAACAAGAATGGAGAGAGTATTTCTTAAGAGCCTCGGATTTCTAAAGATACGAATCTCAACTTCAACAGTCAGGACAAAGCTGTAAGTCCCATTGTTATTACATACACAAACCAACGCTTATTTGTAGCCGTAAAATCTCCTATAACTACACGTTCCTCTATCATAGGTGTGGCTATAACTACATCCGCTTATATAAAGACAGATATAACAAATGCAATCTTTGAGAAGCAGGTACTAGATGGACACGAATGTCAAATCATCAATAGATGAAAGATATTCTTTATAAAAAATAAGAACATAGCTAACTTCAAATAACATTCCACATGAAACAATAAAAATCATGAACATACAACACCACATCAAAGATAAAAATCATAACTTTATCGCAAAAATGTATATCTGACCATAATTATATATGTGAAACATTTAGTATTGACTCTCTAATGACTCTCCAACATATACAGATCGACTCTATCTATAGAAAGAGTTACTTGGATGATATCCCTTTAACGAGAACGTAAGTAGCACATTTTGAACCATATGAAACAATAAGAATTATGAACAGAAAGCACCACGTCAAGGATAAAAATCATTACTTTATAGCAAAAATTGTACATCTAACAACAATTAATACATGTGAAACATTTAGTATTTACTCTAATGATTCTCCAGCATATACAAAAATCGACTCTATCCAAAGAAAAGAATCACTTGCTACAATAATTGCTTGTTCTCCACTAACCACAATCTCATTTTAATCAATCTGGCATAGAATTCCCCTTCACTAACCTTCAACATCTCCGATAAAGACATCGTAAATCCATGCTCCACCAAAAACCTATTCCTAGGCTTAATCTTTCCTTCCAAACTAAACAAAAAATACTTTGAAAACTTCTTCAACTCTCCTATATTCCTATCCATTTCCTTAAACAAATACTCAACTTTCGGCTTAAAATTCTTCTCAATACTAAATGTCAACAATCCAGGTGATCTCAGTATCATACTAACCACATTATTACGTGCAATTCCTAAACTAACCAAGTAATCAATTTTCGGGGTCAACGTATGCTCAACACTATATACAAGTAGTACATCAGTTTGACAAGTAATCCTATTCAAACCCAAAAATCCAAATACTTTCAAGAGCTGAAATATGGGGTTCAGTTGTTTTTCAACACTAGACACCAAAATTCTTGGACAACGGATAATACATCTACGAATGTCGTTTAAAGGTATTGCAACTTCGTTTACAGAGAATTCAAATATGGGTAAAAATCAGTATAAGGATCGGAATTTAAGAGTTTGGGATGCATATCAAGTATTCGACTAATTGTCGAACGTTCAATTCCCATTGAATTGAGGCAAATTTCAACGGATTTGATTGGTTCAAGATTTGCTGAACGGAGATTTGGGTTTTGTTGAAGGGCTTTTGTGGGGTTAATTTTAATTTGTTCAAGGTAGAGGAGTTTTTCTCTGAATTTGAGTCCATAGTCAGTTTTGGAATGGTGGTTTTTATAAATTTCGGAGAAATTGAGGATGCAATTGGTAAGGTCTGCGTGTACTTTATTCTCGTCAGACAACACAAGTGAAAAATTGAGGATGTAGTGTCTCTTTTATGTGTACAAGGTAGTGACAAAGTGTGTATACATTCTACTCTAGTCAGACTCGATGAGTGGAATTTCATGGATTGTGAACGGTTTGGAGTGATGGAAGGAAAAGGGGGTTGGTTTAGCATATTTGGTGAAAGAAGTGTATTGACATTCTTTGATTTTGTTGAAGCTCTATCTACAAAGATGATAATTCATACTAAGTTTTTTGTGCTTGTGTTTTGTAGGCAAGTTTTACAACCATCGCCTTATCACATTAATAAATTTTAAGTTAGGCATATATTATTATATTGAGAGTAATGAAATTTATAATAATATTTTAAGTTGTTCAAACTTTTATGGCATTAATAATCAATTATATTTTTAAAATTATTTAAGTTTTTAATTATTGTGATTTATAATATTTTTTCTTCTATTCTACTAATTAGAAGTGACATAGTAAAATTATTATAACAAATACTTGTGAATTTTTTTTAAGTGGTCTCATATAGGACGTCAAGTTAATTTAAACCATCAAAAAATAATTTATCATTATATGTCTATTTTATCCTTTTTATTAAATATTATTAATTTTTAATACTTAAATGACTTTTAATAATTAATTATGAGTGATATAGTAAAATTACGGCTGAAGCAGTCATGTCATAATTAATGTTTATTTTAATTTTTTATTAATTATTATTAATTTTTTTAATACGTCAATGACTTTATAATAATTATTTAGAGATAATATAGTAAAATCACGATTGAAGCAGACATGTCGACCATGAGCAGACTGCTTCAGCTGCTTATTGTGACTTATTATATAGTAGAGTGTATACCGATTTCCCATTTTTTGAGTTTCGTATTGAAGTATCGGGTGTGTGAATTTTTTATTTGAATTGTCACCAATTATTAATTTATTTTTTAAAAAAATTGAATACATTATTTAGATAGAAAAATTGAGCAATTGATAATTGAGGATGAGTGTTTTGATAAATAATTTATGATATTTGAGTTGAGAAGCGCACACACCTAATAATTGATGTTACTAAAAAAAGCGGGATGGTGTAAGGGTTTTAACCCTTCACTTTTTCTCATTTTAAAACATTTTCAAAATTAAAGATGAACTAAAAGCACTTGAAATAATTTAATTCAAACACCCTCTTAGTTTGAAATATCACTTACATATATTGACTGAAGTATATCTTACTTTTCATTATTATTTAGAGAAAAACTAAGTCGTATGCTTGGAAATAAGTTATCCCTAATATAAATAATGAGATAAATATAAAATAATTCTACATTATTTCAAAATTATTATACATTTTACTTCACATCAAACGAAAGCGATTAAACGTTAAATTTTTTTGTAAAAGTTGGTTTGTAAAGTTGGATATTTTTCGAATAGGAATTTTGACCTTCTTTGAACAGCTACTTATTAGAAAAAATTACATATACTACAGCTTATCTTTATTAACTACATAAAATCTCTAATTTTTTTATTAATTACCCAAAATTTCTTTTTTTTTTTTTAAATAATTGGATACATCCACAAAATCATAAATTTTCGAATACATAATTTTAATTATATCTCTCTCTTTGATTTAGTTAATATATTATACAGAAATGAACGTATCTCATAAATTAAAATTATATATCTGATTACTGATTATCTATACGAGCAAAAATAAAGTAATTAATTATTACATTTTAAGTCCAAAATTAGAGAAAATCATAAAATCCTCCCTAAAGTCATTTCAAGTAAATTTAATATATCCCCTAATCAGGAGAATGTCATCACTCTCCAAACTCGCGTGAGAAGGGTAAAAAATATAAATAATTATCAGGTCACAATTTATTTATTTATTTATTTTTACTTTGTTTTTTGGTCTTGCTCCATTATTCTCCTCCTTTAATTTTACAACCACCATGCCACCCACCACATGTACAGCCACCAGCCACAACCACCTTATCCGTTTCTCTTCCTCCATCACTATCCCGACTTCCAACTCTTCCATTCCACCGGAATAAAGAATAGCAAAATACTATTTTTTTGGGCATAGGACGGAGAGCTTGCCGGAAGTGTCTATTATGGTTGTTAAAGAAAGCCTAATTGCTAAATCTTTACAGAGGTTGTTCAGTTTATGGAGAAATACAATTGTCATGCCACATGTGTTTGTTGTTAGTCTTATGGAGTCAGACGATGGGTATTGACGCTGGTGACATTAAAAGGTTTCGATGATGGGTGTTGTGGAATTGATGGAGGTGGAGATGAAAGTGCGAGTTTTTTAATTGCTTCAGCCATTTAAATTCCTTTTAACAGTTTCAATACGGCCACCGAAATTTCAAGATAAAACTTTGCAATTAATTTTTTGTTCATTTAATCATTATATTGTAAAAATGATTTAGGATGGAACATCTGTCGTTTTGATACCATTTTTGAAATTCCAAGATAAGTATCGTGGCTGAAGCAATGGTGGTGAAATTAATATTGGCGACGAGTAGAGTATTGTGGGATTGATGAAAGTGAAGGTGAAATTGCATTTGGTGATGGGTATTGTGAAGTTGAAGATTGCAACGATGGTGTTAGTGAGAGCTTGGATGGTGGCGAGGAGTAGTTGGTGGTGGATTTCGTAGTTTCGCAGGCGATATGGTGAAGCACCAAAGCGGGCGGATGAAAAAAAGAAAAAGAAAAAAAATTAAAATATATACAAGAATAAAAACTGACACGTGGAGGTGGTGTAGAGCACCTCCCACTGTAGGTGTGGTTCTTTATTTTTTTTTAAGGGTTATTAAATTCACTTTAAATAAGTTGTAGTATTACATTTTCAGAAATGCAAAATTGGAATATCTTGGATCATTAGCACAAAACTAAACAATTGAAAGGAATGTGTTATGTGCTTTCAAAAATATAATTCTTTTTCTCGATTACACCATAAATCTTAAAGTATTTCTGCTATCGGAAGTTATTGGGTGAAAATCATTTTCCTTTCTCAATTTTGTCTTAAAAAATAAAGTTTTCCTCAACTTTGAACAATAGTTATATTTCCTTTTTTTATCTTAATTGAATTTTTAAAATGATGAGGGAACCCACAATCACTACTTTTTGGGTGTGCACAAGGTAAACTCTACTCCTGTTTAACAGCTCACAAACTACATAGGAGAGATAAACAACACTCGAAAAGCCCCGTGCGACGATTTTGACTCAGAAGGCCAATCCTTTGTTGTCACATGGAATCCAGAACTAAATATGTCATCAAACTTAAAAAGTGACAGAAATATGTAATATTTTTAAATGATGACGTAAATAGGCATTGAGCACAAAAAAATGTGCGCTATATGTGAAAAAATTTAGCAGATCAAAGTTAACTTCGGTTAATTTTTTTAAAAAATGGATAACCACAAATTAAGTGTGCTATCCTTTAGTTGATACTCTAAGTTGCTCCATGAGATTAAAATCTACTTGGAAGTTTATTGTTGTTCATTGGACTAAGAGGCATAGTATCAGCATATTGTACTCTGAATCAAATACTTACTAATCATGATCCACATATTATTCAAACATTAAATTCAAGTAGATACTCTGTGATCGTATGCCAAACGATCCCTCAACAGTTTCACTGGTAAGCACCTACAATTAGAGTTCCATACAATGAACAACAATAAACTCCCAAGTAGACTTTAATTACATGGAAACTAGGTAGACACAATATCAACTAAAGGATAATGCATTTAACTTGTGTGACATCCATTTTTTAAAATACTAGTGTAACAGAACGTGCCTCACACGTGTAACTTTTGATTATTTAAAATTAAATAATTTTATTTACTGCGAAGATTTTTAATGAACTGTAAAAAAAATCAAATCACTTGTCAAAAATTCTTCACACTTTGATATAATAATGTAAACATAAATATATATTTTAGTGTAAGCATATATATATTTTGCCATCAGAAATTTCAAGTAGTTGATGGATCATCACTTTTGCGTTTGTCATGCAATACCTGTTTCCCTTACTGTCAGAGGCTAAGAGAGACGAATCAATTTGAACCATATTTGTGGTATGATTATTTTTTTTCTTCTATATTTTAAATCTCTCCTTACTCTTAAAGTCAAATCTTAACAAAATCATTGATTACATTCTTATTACATACTTAACACTTTTAAAATTTTTGATACATCTTAAATTTTTCTTATCTAATGTTTTTATATTTATTCATAGATTTTTTAAATTTTCTTAAAATCAAATTTAGCTGTTAGAATTCTTAAACTAATGAAAAATGTATAAGTTATCATTAATTCTGATGAATTCTAATAAGGAAAAGGTTTTACCATGAATATATTTAATTAATTTTCAACTCTTAAATATTAGAAAAAAGTAATGAAAAGATGATTTTGTCTGAAGCAAAGACTTTTAATGAAGGGCAAAAAATTCAAACAATATTTCTAAGACCGTTCACACTTTTAATTTATTATATAGAATTATAAATATAGATTATAGATAAAACACAAGTTAATTACGGGTGTGTTTGGTATGATGGAAAATATTTTCCATGAAAAATGTTTTTCTGAAAAAGTTTTACTTGAAAATAAGTTGATTTTCTATTTATTTTCTTATGTTTGGTTGGTGAGTGAAAAATATTTTTCGAAAAATATTTTATGATGTTTGATTAGTGAGTAGAAAATATTTTCTAATGTTCGGTTGGTGAGTGAAAAAATATTTTTAAAAAAATACTACTAATTGTTAGCTAGTATATCACTGCCTCTAGCAACTCAACAATTTGTAAGAACTAATTTAAGCATAGTAGATAATATCAATATCGAGTACTAAAATGTTAAAAGTCACTAATTTTTAAGCAAATTAGCAAGCATAGGAGAACTTTTCAGCATAGGAGAACTTTTCAACATTTTGTTGGGACAATCTCAAAATACTACAATCAATAAAAATACCATTGAACGACAAGCTTATTCAACCTTGTGAAACAAGCTACAACAACGTCAAAATGGAATATACAATTAGCAAAAGTAACATAGGTAAGGCTTCCTCTATGCACATGAAAATAATAGTACATTCAAAGAACATTGAAAATAGAAAAAAATTTGGGCTTCACTATTTTTTATTTCAAGCAGTGAAAAATTGGAGTAAAGCACAGTGAAACTTTTTTTGAAAAATGTAAAATTTTTTGAGTAATGTGAATTTGAGTGTTTTTGGGATGGGGGAAGAGGGGTGGGGGTAGGAGCATAAAAGTCACTGTCATGACCTAAAAACGAGGGTCATAATGGAACTTGTCGCGGCGTACCTTGACAAGAAAGTCTATCACCCAAACTGATACGAAAAGAAGAAAAGACAGAAATATCCCACGGTAAGGCTTCTAGAATAAAGCCGAACCATATAAGTAATCATAACAATGCAAAAAGAACTTATCCAAAATGCCAATCATGCCCAAAACCAGGTGTTAATTGTGTAAGAACTACTAATACAACTCAAGAGTCAAATGCATCAAAAAAATAACCACAAAGGAATAATAACTGCCTCCGAATACTAATAAAGACATAACAACTATAAAAAGATAGAGGTGAACTTCGGACGCATGAATGTCCAACCGCTACCTTGGAAGCTCCAACAATCGCCCGAGTCAATCAAGCTGAGGCACACTCTAGCTAAGACCTGCACCGAAAGGGCGCAGTAGGCATGAGTACGGTTCACTTGTACTCAATAGTTATCATAGTCCGACCAAGTAAAGTAATAAATAAAGCATACAAATTATACACTAAGGGCACGTCACCTGCAATCCCAAAATATTCCACAACAGTAGCCTACACCGCTTGCACTAACAGTTCTAATTTATCTCACATATATTACAACAACACATCAAGATATTGAACACAGGTATACATTATGTCACATATAAATAGAACAAGAGAGAACATGTAGATACAAGATCATCAAATACACGTAAAGGAAGGTAAAACAAATACATAGATGACAAGTCAATAAGGAAATACAACACAATATAAACACAATAAAGTAAGTGCAATGTATATGATGATAATGATGATGATGATGATGATGATGCACGAGGTCGTCGCACAACTTCCGGAATCATCGCACAATCCCCGTATACACCTACAGAGCTAAAGCTTCCCGATGTAGGATCCATGGGGGATTCTTCAACCCATATACAATCCACATATCTTATATCTCATTTCCGGTATATCCCTCGAAAAGGATTTTATAAGGTGTTATAATATTTTTTTAAAAAAGGGGTTGCCAGTGTTTCTCAGATGTTGCCACGGTGGTACCAATGTTTCATAAATGAGTATGATATGAAGATGTAATGCTCACAACCAATCACATGATATATTTCCACAACCAACCACAATGATATATTCCCACAACCACATGAGCCAATATCCACTTATTATTTTCGTTTCATCCATGAATTTCCACATGGCTTATATGCAAATAAAGTATGAATATAATCACAATACATCAATGGCACCACATTAAACAACATAATACAATTATTCACATGTATTCAAGGCTATCAATATCACATAGGATCCCACACGGTCAAACATATCATATAATATGTCAATTTCGACAATTACATCACATATAGGCCCCCACACGGGCACAACACATAGATAGTCATTTTTCATGATTAGTTCTCACCCTTAACATGCATTTTGTACCATCATTTACTACCCAACCCAGTCTGAAGAGGTTAGTCATAACCTACCTCCAAAGCCGAAATCGGTCCGCTACACTTGAACCCGCGACCTTACTTTTCACGAATAATCCCAAACTCTACTAAAAACATCAAATATGAAATCTATGCGTAAAAAAAAATCAACGACACCCATATTGACTATTTTTAGTCTGGGGTCAAAATGGGCCCCCAAAATGAGTTTTCGTAAAAGAAGGGAAAAATCGAAATTTTACTTCAAAAATATGTTCCCCATATTTTTAGGAACCTACAGCTGAAAAATCAAGTTAAATCGAGTAAACAAACGGAGTTTAAATCGAAGAAAAATCATTTTTGAGCATTACCGGGTAAAATCTTTGAAATCGGGGTTAAAATCAAGAATAGTAGTTATTTTGAAGGTTAAATTGATGAAAAACTAGTAATTATAAGATAAAAATATTATTCAAGTGAAAGGGGTAAAATTTGGGTTTAAAATCAAGCTCTAAGATTTTTGAAATTTTGAGAAATTAATCAAGAAATTACTAAGAAAAGAGTGAACTCTTACCTTAAATCCGTAATAAAATCAAGAAAAAGATGTTAATCTAGCTTCCCATGCTCTCACAAACTTTACTTTTAAGCTCCCAAACTAGTTAGGGTTTAACTCCCAACAGGCAAGATAAAAAATGAGCAAAATAGGTCAAAAATGTTTATTTATCAGTGCAGATTTTTAATCTGCACTGCTATCTAAAAAACACTATTTTTTTTTAAAACTCAATCCGAACTTCAACGGGGTGCTCGGGATTCGTTCGGAGTACGATTTATGCAAACGAACGATGTAACCACACTAAATTCAACGTTCCGAATGCGATGAAAATATCAAATTTTCAAAACAATATCGTTTTCACAAAATTCACCCCCGAAACCCGAAATCCCAATTTTTCAAACCTAGGGTCGAAATGAGATTTAAAAGCCGTAAAATCATATCAAATATGCTAACACCCTAAAATCAATATTCCGGATCTGCTGGCGAAGTCAGATTTTTCATCCAAGGTTGTTTCGATCAAATGTGGGTCCCACATTCATATTTCTACTTTTTCAACTTTCCAAATAATAGGTCGAAATGATCTCGGGTGCATCGGAACCCGAACCAAAGATCTACCTAGACTAAAATTGATATTCCGGAGCTGCTGGTGTAGTCCGTTCGGCCATCTGTCGCACGGATCAAAAGTTATCTACATAAGGCCAAAATAAGGCTATCGAAGTCATCAAAAACCGCAATATTGCATAAATGATACAAAAATGAAGAGAAAATCATGCCAATCACTCCCACACCCAATAAATATCATAATGCAACTATGGAGAGGGGTAAAATAGTCAAATCACACAAAATCATAAATTTCACATATTTTATCAAATTTTTAGGTCGTTACAGTCACATATGTCATTTTCCAGAAAATAACTTTCCATGGTCCATGAGGGAAGTCATTTTTCCTCAAATAGAGGAAAATGAGTTATTTTGGAAAATATTTTCTCAATATTTTATTACAATCAAACAAGAAAAAATAAGAAAAATATTTTCCAGAAAACATTTTCCATCATACCACACCCTACATGGAAACTAGATAGGCACAGTATCAACTAAAGGAGAATGCATTCAACTTGTGTGTCATCCATTTTTTAAAATATAACGCACAAAACTTATGCGCCATATTTCAAAAAATGGATAACGCACAAGTTAAGGGCGTTGTACACATTTTAAAAATTAACCAAAGTTTAACTTTGGTCCATTAAATTTTATATAAATAGTGCACATTTTTGTGCACGCTACGTCCCCAATTAAAACATGGCATAGTTCGGTCACTTTTTAAGTTTGATGGCATACCTAGGTTCCGAATTTGTCACAGGCAGGGGTTTGGAACTTGAGACCTCCATTATGGAAGTCCCAAGCCAAAAAATCTGAGCCACCCCGAAGGGTTCTGTCAAAATATCTTATCGAGCTTGAGAGCTTAAACATGCTTCAGATTGGCCTTTAACAACACTTTGTCAAAACATCTTACCAAGCATCAAGGCTTAATCAGCTTCAAACAAGCCTTTAACAACACTTTCGAAAATATCTTACCAAGCATCAAAGCTTAAACACGCTTCAAACAAGCCTTCAACAATAGTTCTCAAAATATCTTACTGAGCAATAAGGCTTAAACACACGTCAAATAAGCCTTTAATAACACTTCTCAAAATAGCTTACCGAGCATCAATGCCTAAATACACTTCAAACAAGCCTTTAACAAAAGTTGTCAAAATATTTTACGTCCTTAACTACTACTTCTACCAAAAATATATGCCAGCAAATTTGTCAATCCTCTAACTATGCAAACCTTTTGCAATTCATACTAATTTCCAAACTTGACCTCTCCAAAACGCCAACTGGCAAACTCCAATCGACACATTCAACTCCTATAAGATGCACCCATTGCAAATTATTACTGCAATGAACCAAAATTTTCTTCAACAATGGTATTTATCGATTCTTCAAATTCTCTGCTTTTGAGTCAATTATTCAAAAAGGTTACTTTATACTAGATAATGTTTTCTTCACTATTGAAAGTTAATAAAGAAAGTGAGAAATTCATAATTGGGTGGAGGGGAGTAAGGTTCGAAAACTCCGTATGCAAATTACCGGAATAAAATTATCGCCGACTTTATTTTTTTATGAAAAAAATGCTTTGATGTGGGTTTAAATGTTCATGGAAGAACTTCAGAAACCATCTTTTGAGTTGGTCGGTATGGAAATGGTGGTGGTCATGACTATGAAAGCAAGCATTGACGAAGACTGCAGGAGAAGAAGAAAAGAAAAGAAGAAATTACGAGGCAAAATGTGATTGGTGTGTGCCATACACTAATTTTCTAAAAATAGTCCGGGTCAAAAAAGTGATATTTATATCACTCCAAGTAACTGTAAGGTGGTCACAGGATCAGGGAACAAAGTTCTAGCGTCTCTTTGAAAATGGACCATAGTTCAGGTGTATTTATGTATTCTCCCTAAGTAGAACAAGGAAAAATATTCTCGATCTCGAGGACAGTCAGCATCCAAATTTATGATAGCAAGAAAATTGATCTATATACACAAATTCATGTTTAACATAGGGTAAAACACATGTTTAACATAGGGTAAAACACAACACAAATATCCAACTTTAAAACTCAAATATCAGAGCATATGATTTGTAGATAGGATCCGGGCAAACAACTCTTCCCCCAGTTAGTGTTACACCATCAAGGAGGCAACTACATTAGCGTGGCAATAATTCAAGAACTTCTTCCTCCAAGGTTCAACCAACTCTCAGTCCACAACCCTGGCAAGTACATGTTTGATACTATAGAAGAAAACCCAAGACATAAGATTTTGTGGATCTATAGAGTCAGATAATGGAATACCGACGTGAATATGCCAATAATAAATTAGACGATAAATAAAGTTACCATAATCAAAAGTATAAGATTTTTCTACAAACTTGGAGAAACACGTCATGCAAAGTAATACCACTAAAATAAGCATTGCTATTATGGGCATATAATGAATTAAAGAAAACAAGATGAAACTCGGGAGTTGGACAAGATTGCAGACAACAGAAAGTTGTTAAACAAGTGCTATTGAAAAGGACAGTTAAATCATCGACATATGTTATAGCATAAATCTTATAATTATTTACTACCCACTATTTCAATTGGAAAAAAGAGAATGCAACAGAATTCTCTGACTACATAAGAAGTTTCTAGCATACTTCAATCATTCAATCGTATGAAATAGTCATCCAATCAGTAACCTTATGTATTAGCTAATTAATCATCATATTAATCGCCAATGACAATGAACTAAACCTTGCAAGCACACTTAAATAGTATAGTCTCCATTCCAATTTATCTGACACTTTCATTTTGAGTCGTCGCCTAATGTTTGAATCAATTTTTTTTAAGACAACTTCCACAACTTCAAGAATAAAAAATTCATCAATTATTCAAAAATTTTGAACTTTTATGTGATGTTTTCTGCATCAAACTAACTTTTCAATCAGTATTGTACTATTCTCTTTCACTATTATTAATACGGTATAGAAGTCAAATTAACATATTAAACTCTGTCTAATCTAATATACTCATATAAAAAGAACAAAGGAAAAGGTTAAGTGCCTCATATATCTAAAGTGATGAATCCTAACATCAATAGATAAGACAGAGCAACGACGCATATTATTATTGTATACACAGAGCAATGTCTGTTAGTAGGCATAAAATCTCCTACCATACCAGGGAAAATCACATTCATCTACCATATGTGTGACTATAACTAAATCCACTAGAAATTATTCAATGACAGAATGCTATCTTTGAGAAACAAGTAAGGGTGTTAAGTGGGCAGGCCGAGTCAATCCGAAATCGGCCCGTTAAGTTTAACCGGGTTGTGGGCCGATTCGGTTCCGGACCTTGTCAAACAGGTCGGGCTGGTTCTGGGCCCAACAGTAATTTTTTAAAAAACAACCCTGAACCGGCTCAGTTAATCTAGCTCGGTCCAACCCATCTAAACCCGGTCAAAATTGGTCCAAAATTCGATTAAAATAAAAAAAATAAAAGAATTTTTTCAATATACACTATATATACCCACCTATATACATTTTAATTTTTAAATATGTTACACAATATATATATACACTATATATATAGTATATAGTACATTAGAATTTAAAAAACATGTACACAATTACACATGTAATCGCGTATATGACGATATATTAGTTATACATATACTACTCTAAATAAAACATATTACATATGTTACAAGATATGTAATACAATATAATGATATATATATTAATTTATAAAATATATACACATATATACGTTAAATATATAGTACTTTAGAAGATATATATACACATATATACATACCATTCAATATATGTACTACTTTAAATAAAACATATACTACAATGTATACACACACTATATATATAGTTATATAGTAATTTATAAAACATATACAAGTGTATACGTACCATTCAATATATAAGTACTACTTTAAATAAAATATACTACAATATAATGATATATATACTAATTTATAAAACATATACACATGTATACGTTAAATATATGCTACAATGTATAATAAATTAATAATACTTGATAGTAAATTAGTAATATATTAAAACTAAGTATTTAATTTAAACTAGAAATTCAATTTAAACCATTAAATGAAAAAAAAGTACATAAGTAAGGAGTGAATGAATGTTATATTTTATTGATTGCAAAATGATCCAAAATTTATAATTTACATGAATGAAAAATTTATAAATTTTGCATCATTTTTTCCAACTCATTCATGTTAATACTAACGGGAACTTGCCTAGGATAGTCAAAGTCATTAGGGGTAAAATCATGCATTGGACTTGATTCTGCTGAGTTCTCCGCTGAAGTTATAACTTCGTCTTTCGGCTCCATCTTTTTTCCTTGATTTCTTTGTTTCGCTCTAATCCAGTCTCTAAGGCAAACTAGAACATTCATAGAATTGTTTCCCAATGAGTGTAGGTTGTCTCAAGCTGTTGACGGCCCTGACTAAAAGCGCTCTCCGATACAATGGTTGACATTGGAACATTTAATATATCTTTAGCTAATCTTGAAAGCACGGGATATTGTGTCTCATTTTTGATCCACCAATTCAACGTGTTTATCCGTCATTTGCGATCCTCTAGCGGCATCCGAAGATAATACTTAAGCTTTTCCCGATAAGTTAACGTGTAAGATCCCGCCTCAACACTGTTCCAACAATTTAAATCAAAAAAATGATCAGGAAAACCACTATGTGCCAACCTATTAGAAGATGATGGCTCCTCAGGAGGATGAGGAGCGACATTTGGAGTGATATTTATCGGTACAGCTAAATCAATTAAATCAGCATAATGGTTATGTAATTTATCTATGTAACCGTTCGCATCACCCATAGCCGTCCACAAATCAGGTTGTTCTTCTTGAGCATCAGAATCATTGTTAGTATTTATCTCTAAGTTAGAATAAATAAGAATACTAAAGTGGCACATAGTAGTAAATTTCATACACGGATTTAGCATAGCACCAACCAAGTAAATAGGGGGAATTAAAAAAAATATTTTTAAAATTTTTCAAACATAGCACCAACAACGTCTTTGTAACCTTCTTTATTTTTATATTCTTTAAGCAAACCAAAAATATCGACTATATATGCTAAAATATTACAAACAATAGGATAATAAGCGCAAAAAAAATCAACCGTAGCTAAATAAATTTTTTCCAAAAACTTAAAAAGATCATTAATTACAGCTCAATCAGAATCATGTAACATCCATTCAGACGAATCAACAAATGAACCACAATGTTGGTTAAAAGTTAGTGTAATAGAAACTCTATATTTATAACAAGTTTTTAAAAATTCATATGTAGCATTCCATCTAGTATCACATTTTTCAGGAATCAATATTGGTGCAAGTCTATTTTGTTCACATTTAACTTTAAATTCTTTCATTCTTGATCTACGATTATTTCCTTGAATAAAACCAACATCAAGATGAATTTTTTCAATATAAAGCTCAAAAAACTCAAGACCATCTCTTACAATTAAATTATATATATGACAAGCACACTTAATATGAAATATTTCAGGTAACGGCGACGATAGCTTAGCTTTTAAATTTGTAATAGCAGTCTTGTTGTTAGAAGCATTATCAAAAGCAATACATAAGATTTTATTTTCAATACCATACAATTCTACAACTTTACCAATCGATTCAGCAATAAATTGTCCAGTATGTTTACGATCTTCATCATACAAAAAGGTTAGAATACATTTTTGCATGACAAAATTACTATCTATCCAATGACAAGTAATGATTAAATAATTATTTTTATTAACAGCACGACCAAGATCAGAAGTTAGAGACATTCTACATTGAATATTTTTTAACAATGTAGATAAACAAAAACAATATTGTGAATGAAGTCTAAAAATATCAGTCCGACAAGTACTTCTAGGAATACCATTAAACATAGGATTATAAATTGCGTGAATATAATGAATAAAAGCATCAGAAGAAGGAAAACAAAAAGGCAAACAACCCACAGCCACCATTTTTGCTATTTCTTCACGCTCCCTCAATTTATTATACTTCTTAATTACCTGACCGGTTGTTGGGTCCATTATAGTTTGTGTTGGCCCACCAACATCCCCACCACCTTTTGCAATATTTAACTCTATTTCATGATCATCACTTACATGTCTCATTAACGTACAGGTACCCCCTTGCTTGCCTCCTCTTTTATGCTTATATATTCATTGATAAATATTGCGTTGCTCCTCAATATCTGATATACGATCAAAAAAATGTCATGCAATACTAGTTGGTTTACGAGCTCTTGGGGCACAGGGAGGACGGGGAGGGCGATTAACCGATTCAGATCTAATATTAGCATTTCCTACTATAGGTGTCTCACCTATATTTTCATCATCTTCATCTAAATCAAGCGCATCTACTTCATTTTCTTTTTCTATACCGTAATTTTTCTGAACTTCTACATAATCCATATCGTGAGCACCTACACCTAAAGGTACACCTACTTCTTCCTCAAAAGATTGACTAAGAGGTACCGGAGGCACACGGGTATATCTACTGCTTGAACTACCTTTACCGCTAGTAATTCATTTTTTACTACCACTACCACTTCCGGGATAATTTTTTTTACACTTTTAGAGGCAAGGTTTCTTAATTTATCCATAATATAAATCAAACTAAGAAATTTCAAAAAACAAAAATATAATAAAATTAAATATTCAACAATTAATACACTAATTAAAAATTAAAAGTAAGAGATGGAACGACAATACCAAATTTCAGAAGTATTAGAAGGTTGCGACTTTAGAAACTTCCATTCATACTTTGTAATCGCAAAATTAAAAAATTAAAGTGAGCACTTTAGGAAATTAAATATATAGAATATTTGAGAATTGAGATTTGAAAGAGAATGAGATTTGAGAGAATGAAAAATTGTATGGAAAATGATTTGAAAGTGTAGGGTATTTATAGAATTTTTTTGGGGTTCAAAATAATATTTTAAATGACAAAATTTTTTTTTTTAATAAAAATGGGCTAAGTAGCCGTTTGGACCTAAAAACAGCTATATAGACGTTGGGCCAACGACTACTTTTGGGCCCAACGGTCCAATTCCACTTTTTTTTTAAAAAAAAATCCGGGCCTGGACCGGTTTTGTTCTGGGCCGGATTAATTGGGCCTCAAAAAAATAACCCAGCCCAAAATTCGGTACCCTACATCCCATGGGCTGACCGGGCCGAATCAAATAGGGCCGATTTTGTTATGTGGGCCGGTTCAGGCCGGGTCAAACCGATCCAATTGATAGGTTTAGAAGCAAGTACTATATGGACATTCATGCACAAGATCAATACTTCAAAATGCTAAATCATTTAGTAAATGATATTCTTTATCAACAGCAAAATTATAGCAAACTTCGAATCGCATTCCACATGAAAAATCACATCAAGGATAAAAATCATTAAAAAATCTACATCTAGCCACAATTAATATATATGAAACATTTAATATTGAACTATAATATTTTCTTTCACGATTATTAATAAGTAGAGAGGTGACAGTATCATCTTCACTCTGTCCAGTCGAATGTAGTCATATACCAAGAATGGAGAGAGTATTTCATAAGAGCCCCGGATAACTAAAGATACGAATCCTAACTTCAACAGTCAGGACAAAGTTGTAAGTCCTATTGTTATTGTGTACACAGAGCAACGCCTGTTTGTAGCTGTAAAATCTCCTGTAACTACACATTCCTCTACCATAGGTGTGGCTAAAACTACATCCGCTTATACAAAGACAGATAACAAATGCAATCTTTGAGAAACAGGTACTAGATGGACACGAATGTCAAATCATCAATAGATGAAAGATATTCTTTATCAACAATAAGAACATAGTTAACTTCGAATCACACTCCACATGAAACTATAAAAATCATGAACATGAAACACCACATCAAGAATAAAAATCATTACTTTAGTGCAAAAATGTACATCCAACCACAATTAATATATGTGAAACATTTAGTATTGCTCTAAAGATTCTCCAACATATACAGATCGACTCTATCTATAGAAAGAGTTACTTGGATGATATCCCTTTAATGAAAATGAAAGAAACACACTTTGAATTGCATTTCACATGAAACAATAAAACCATGAGCAGAAAGCACCATATCAAGGATAGAAATCATTACTTTACATCTAACAACAATTAATACATATGAAACATTTAGTATTGGCTCATATGATTCTCCAACATATACAAAAATCGACCCTATCCAAAGAAAGGAATCACTTACTACAACAATTGCTTATTCTCTACTAACCGCAATAATCGCATTTCAATCAATCTGGCATTGAATTTTCGATCACTAACCTTCAGCATCTCCGATAAAGACATCGTAAACCCATGCTCAACCAAAAACCTATGCCTAGGCTTAATCTTTCTTTCCAAACTAAACGAAAAATACTGCGGAAACTTCTTCAACTCCCCTATATCCCTATCCATTTCCTTCAATAAACACTCAACTTTCGGGTTAAAATTCTTCTCAATACTAAATGTCAACAATCCAGGTAATCTCAATATCATATTAACCACATTTTCACGTGCAATTCCTAAACTAACCAAGTAATCAATTTTCGGACAAAACGTATGCTCCACACTAGATACAAGTAGTACAGTATTTTGACAAGTAATTCGATTATGACCCAAAAATCTAAATTCTTTCAAGAACTGAAATGTGCGATTCAGTTTTTTTTTCAACACTAGACACCAAGATTCTTGGACAGCGGATAATATATTTACGAATATCGTTGAAAGGTATTGCAACTTCGTTTAACAACAAATCGAAAATCAGGTAAATATCGGTATAAGGATCAAAAGTTAAGAGTTTGGGATGCATATCAAGCATTCGACCAAATACCAAACGTTCAATTACCATGTAAAATAGGCAAATTTTAACGTATTTGATTGTTTCAAGATTTGTTGAACGAAGATTTGGATTTTCTTGAAAGGTTTTTGTGGGGTTGAGTTTGAGTTGTTCAAGGTAGAGAAGTTTTTCTCCAAATTTGAGTGCACAGTTAGTTGTGAAAATGGTTGTTTTTGTGGGTTTCAGTGAAATTGAGGATGTAATTGGTAAGGTATGCATGTACTTTATCCTCGTCAGACCACATAAGTGGGATTTTACGGCATATGTTGTAGTGTCTCTTTTATGTGTATGAGGTAGTCATAAGGTGTATGTACATTCTACTCTCGTCAGGCTCGATGAGTAGAAGTTTATGGAATATGAGGGGTTGGGAGTGATGGGAGAAAAAAGGAGTGTGGTTTTGGGAGGGTTTAGCCTTGTAAGCATATTTGGCGGAAGATGTGGAGGTGAAGAGGAGAAGAGTGTATTGGGATGCTTTGTTGAGAAAATTAAGTGTGGGGGGCGACAAATAAATTTTAAAATTAAAATTGGTGATAATTTTGATCAACTCAAATCAAATTCTTTTTAATTAATGATTAAAGCAAATTGAGGTGTAAAATGTAATTTTTTAAACTCTAAACTTTTCAAAAGTCCTCAAACTCCAAATTTTAAATTTTAGAATTTTCCCCTTTTGTTATCTTTCAATCTTTCTTGTTTTTTTCTTTCTCTCTCCAAATTTCTTTCTCCCCACCTTCTTCTTATTTTTTTCTCTGTCTCTAGATTTTCCTAATCTTCCATCTTTTCTTCTTCTTTTTACTTTCTCTTTTCATTTCGTTCTTTTTTCTTTTATAATCTTCATAGAATATTTTTAAAAAAAATTTAAGAAGTTTGAAAAGAATTTTTGATTTCTTTTAAAAATAAATGAATAAATAATTTAGCAAATTCAGCAACTACGAGAGTTACTTCAGTAACTATCATAGTTGCTACAACAGTTATGGTAATTGTTGTAACAACTACTATTAGTTGTTGTATTACAACAACTATCGAAGTTATTGCAGCAACTTCGATAGTTGCTGCAACAACTTCAATACTTAATTTCTGGAAAAAAAGATGTGGTTGGAGAAGGAGTCCACGAAAAAGTAATATTTATAATAAAAAGGAAGGTGTTGGTGCTGGTGGTGACACGGAATGCGAAGATGACATTTGTTGCGGTGTTGATAGCGACGGTGGTGGAGGAGAAAGAAAAAAAATAGGTGATGGTTACGTAGAGGGAGAAAATAATGGTGAATCTGGAGGAGGTGACAATGGTAGTGATAGTGATAGTGGAGGAAGAGGAGGTGGCGGTGGCGGTGGCGGTGGCGGCAACAAAAAGGGTGTGGAGGAGGAGTGGTGGTGATGTTATAGGGATCTTTGTGTAAATATGGTGGAAGGATCTTTATGTAAATAATAAAACTTGAGGGTTTTAAAATTAGTTTCATTAATACTAATCTTAAAATTGTCACCTATACTCAATATTTAAGATTTGTGTCACTTTTTTTTAGTTTTAAAACTTTTTTACCACCCTTAATTAATTTGCCCTACTTTGTTGATAATTCATAATTTTATGAGCTTGGGATTTTGTAGGTAAGTTTTACAACCATTTCCTTATCCCTTATTGCATATATTATTGAAAAATATATTTCATGAACACATATAAAAATATATGAAGAAAAAACAGAGATGAAGGCTTCATAATTTGAACAATAAACACAAAGTTACAGGCTTGAAAAGCGCACGAAACACTTTTTAAAAATGATATTTGCTCTCTCTCATCTGCGAGATTGCTATGGGATTTAACGCAAATAGCTTCAGTGGATATGACAAGCCTATTGAATTTAGAACTAAACAAATAGTGAAGAAATACTTATAAAGCAAGAAGTTAAGACTTGATCTTTTAAGGAAGAAGAAAAGCTTTGATGAAAGCTTTGTAAAAATATATTGTAAAAATTATGATAGAAATCTATAGATTTGGATTTAAATAGGCATAACTACATATCTTAGCAAACATAGACTCCTAATTACCTATTTAGTTTAAGTTTCAATTAATTACAATTCATAGTCCTCTTTTACCTATTAATTATTCCTAATTACAATTCATAGTCTCTCTTGTGTATTTTCTCTCTTTTTCTATTTTCTATTATCCTCCTCTCTTTTTTTCCTTTTTCAGTTTTTTCTTTTCCTTTTTTTTTTTGTTGTTTTCTTACTCTTTTTTTCTTTTGTTTTTTTCACTTTTTTCTTTTTTGTTTTTTTACTTTTCATTTTTTCTCCCTTTTTTTTTGTATTTTTTCTCTATTTTCTATTACTCTTCTTCTTTTTTAAAAAAATAAAAAATTCTCCTTCTTTTTCTCTCATTTTTTCTCCTCCTCTTTTTTCTTTTTTTTTTTTCCTTTTTATTTTTTCTTCTTCTGTTCATTTGTGCAAACTAGCAAACACAAATACAAGTGCAAACTGTAAAATACAAATATAAATGTGAAATATAACATACAAATACAAGTGGAAACTACAAAATATAAATATGAATTATAACATACAAATATAAATGCGAACTATATAATATAAATACAAATCTGAACTATAATATACAAATATAACTGTTAACTATAACATATAAATGCATGTGCGAACTATCATTTGTATTTTTTAATTATTGAAAAGGAACGATTGATTTTATTTCTAAGAATACTTATTTGTATTTATTTATACTAGTTGTGTATTTATTGATACAAATAAATATAATTCAAATTTTTATACAAATACAATATATATAAATACATATTGTATTTGTATTTGTAAAATCATTTGTTTGTAATTGTATTTGTATCAAGTGATATTTATTTATTTACAAATATGAATGATAATTTTGATATACAAATACAAAACGGTACATTTGTATCAAAAGATACTTTACATGTTTATATATCTTAGAATCGAAAAAATACAATTAATGCATTTACTTGTTTGTATACAAATACAAATAATAAATTATACGTAGTCACGGCTAAATACAATGTGCAATCAGCTTACAAGTACAAATACAAAATAATTCTTTATAAATAAAAAGATATCCAAGAAAATAGAATATAAATACAAGTATAATCCAAATATAATCTAACTATACAAACATAAAAAAATCATAATATAAATATAATTCAATATAATATACAGTCAATTATAAAATACAAATACAAAACAGTTCTTTAAAATATAAGTGTGAATTATATAAATGATGGTGCAAACTAACAAATATCAATGCAAGTGCGAACTATAAAATACAAATATAAATGCAAACTATAAAATATAACTACAAGCGCAAACTTTAAAATACAAATACAAATACAGTTGTATCAATGAATACAAAAATATAAATGATGATGTGACTACAAATATGATAAATAATTATGGTATTTACGTTATCATCCATTACTTGTGCTCGACTAGTCATAATTTTTAAAAATACAAAAAATATAAAATAGAACAAAAAAATGATAAGAAAATAAGTAGAAAAAAGAAAACAAAAAAAATCAAACAAGAAAAGAAAAGAAGAAAGAGAAATAGAAGTTAGAGATTAAAGAGAGAAAAAAAGAAAAAAAGAAAAAAGAAAAAAATAAAAACAGAAAAAAAAAAAACGGGGAAACCATGAAAAAGAAAAAAATAAAAAAAAATAATGATAGTGTTTTTGGTGAGATATGTAATGTATTTATGTTTTTTATGAATACAGACCACTAAGTAAAAGTTAATACAGCGGCTGAAAATCAAATACAACGGCTATAAATGGTAATTATGTAAAATGTGGCTATGGAAGGAGGATTTATAGCAAAGTGCCGCTATTTCTAAAAGATCCCCATTTAAATAACATTGTCGGTGCCCAAAGGATGAAAGGACACAATCTTTCACTAAAGAGACCTTTTCATAAAAGTCACAACCTTTTATCTAAGAGGCACCTCTTCCTATAAAAGATACCTATTCATTAAAAAGGCACATCTTTATTAAAATACTTATACTTATTAATTTTATTTAAATAAAATATTCAATATTCCCCCACTTATTTAAATATAAATTAAGTCACAAAGATCAAGTCATGTTCACGCATAGAATAATGTATCTTCGATTTGAACATCACCTTAGTGCAATGTCACAAGATGAAATTAAAATTTCGCATAGCATAATAGCTTTGAACATATTATTCCTTGTGATAACATCAGTGACACTACGCACATAAACATTTCATTCCTGACTTCCACTTAACATGTAGCACTTTTATGGCCATGTGTTATCCAAGATTTATGAACATTTATGAGAGCAACTTCAACTTTCAATCGAAGCGACACCACTTCTATGTTCATATCGTGAAGTTCTTTCAGTGTCTTTGTCATATTTGAGACACTTGATCCTTGAACTGGACCTCATTCTCATAGTTATTCATTTCATAGTGTTGGGTAGGGTTGCCATTATTGGTGGACCTAATTAAGGAGTTTTTATATAATCATATGTCATGACCCGAGCAGGGGCTCTAGACTCGACGGGCATCCCGAATCATCAAGGTCCGAGAGACCCCTGTAATGGCCGAACCCACTAGTGATATTGTCTGCTCTGGCCCAGACTCGCACGGCTTTAAAACGTGTCACTAGAAAGTAAGGCTTGCTTACTTATATACCCAGCGTCCCTCCCGTGTTTTGCCTATGTGGGACTCTTTATCCTAAGTTGGGGTTTTACATCATACTTCAAGATATATTGAACGACTTCCTTTTAATAAGTCTAGTAAATAGATTAGTCGAATTCATTTGACTTCGCCAATGTGATAGAAACATTCCATCTTGAATTAACTTTCTCACATAACCATGTCAAGAATTTATACGTTTTGACTTCTTGTTATATAATCGTTGTATGCTCGATCTAGAGTGGCTTGACTATCACAAATTGAGCTCATATTTTGAAAAATCAATGGATTCTCTTAATAATCCCTCACCACTCAACTCCTTTGATTTTCTTGCTTCTACTAATGCAAGATTTTTTTGGTTTCAAGAAATTGTACCTTCTCACGAGGTAAGTATCCATTATGTGTTAAATTTATTTTTCTTGTATCGATATATCTTTATAAAGTAGTATGAAACTTAGAGTTTCTCAGAACTAAAGAAAATCAAAACTCAACTATTGGCCCTTCCAATCGTACTTGTTTACACAAGTTAATTAGCTACGGTTCTTTCATCATCATGGACTGACTCGATCTAGGATCAAATAGGGTATTGACCACTTTTATGTTTAAGTGACTAAATTTATTTAGCACTTTTTCATGCAATGAGATTAACTCAACATATGTCCCCACTATTTTGTTTAATCTTGATACTCAATGTAATATCAATTTCTCCAAAATCCTTCATTATAATTTATAAATGTGAAAATTTTTAAAACCTTCTCCTTTCTATTATGAATTTTTTAAAACAAAAATCATTTCTTACGATCAACATATCGATAAACTATCACGCAAAATCACATATCCCTCAAAATAGAGAGTTGGGTCATACTAAAAGTTAAGTCAAATATTGACTTCTAATCATAATCAAGAAACCCCCACAATGTAAATATTTCAAGAGTCATAACCATCACGCACGAAAACTCGATTCAAAATTAGGTAAATTATATAAAATTATTGCCCTTTTTTAAAACATCAAACTCATAAAGGTCTTTAACCTTTAAAATACATCAAACAATAAAGGGAGAATACTCACAAAAATACTTGAAATTTGATCAGATTATCAGTTGAGCATACTGAACTTTGCGGGGGTCCTATTACCCCCCAGACTTTTTTTTCGTATTTTAATGGCATATATCTGCCACTTGGCACATTGCGTGTTAGTCGCGTGCATTGAGTGCGTGAACAGTGTTTAAAACGTTATAAAACTCTCTTTTTTGGCCAAACAACCCCTTAATTCTATAGTTATTTAAAGTTTTATATTTTTATTTATTTTTTCATTCTCTTTCTTCTTTCTTCTTTCTTCTTTCTTCTTTCTTTCTTTTCTTCAACAATGGTTGCTCCATTGTTGAATTGAAATTGAATTTGCACCATTGTTGACTTGAAATTGAATTCTTGAAGATTCCATTTCGAACTCGCTAATTGAAACTCAATGGAAGATTCAAAAGATTCAAACTCGGAAACTCGCTAATTGAATCTTCCGAGTTTCATTAATGAAAATTGAATCTTTCGAGTTTCATTAACGGAAGATTGAATAGCTTCATACATGTACAGTCCGTATTTTTGTGTTCATACATGAAATTAAATTTTTTGAATCTTTCGAGTTCCATTAATGGAAATTGAATCTTCGATTGAGTTTTCAATTAGCGAGTTCCATTCAATTAGGAAGTTTCATTGAATCTTCCATTAATGGAACTCGCTAATTGAATCTTTCGAGTTTCAATGAAAAACTAATGGAAGATTCCATTCAATAATTTGAAAAAACTTTCTTCATAAACTCAATGGAATTCAAAGTTTGAAACTTGAAATTGAATTTGAAAATTTTTGGAGTGATAAGAATGGACTTGAAGTTTGTAATTGACTCAATGGAATCATTTGGAATCTTTAATATGGTTGTAATGGTGAAAAAATGTTAAAAACTGATAAAGCGGAGAAGAAGCCGCGCGTGTACTGCACCTCCTAGCGTAAAAACTGGGAATAACGTTTCAGGGGGGATTAATTCCACTTTTAAAAAGTCCGGGAGGGGAATTAATTCCACTTAAAAAAGTATAGGGGGGGTAATAGGACCCCCGCAAAGTTCAATATGCTCCACTGAAAATTTGGTTAAAGTTCGGATATTTTCATGGATATTATCCCAACAATAAATATCATTTATTCTCATGATCTCAAAATTATAAAAATATTTTTCAAGTATTAACATGACCCTCATAAATAAAATAATTCATATCATCTCATGACTTGAAATAAACTTCACATATTATCTTTATGCAAGAATAACGTTACACAATGATCACATAAAAAAATATTATTTCTAAAAATATCAAGCATTATCATCACAAATATCATCTACCCTATCATTTATGAAAATAATTCACAAAATTACAAAGAATAGAAACTCATAGATAAATAATAAATAGATTTAAGTAAATGTAACCCGATTTTTGTTATCGCTTCTTCATACATATATTTGCCTCTTTAACCACAATCTTCATTTATTAGTTCACGTATATTTTTTCGTTCTTGATGTTGTTTCTCTCCAATCAGTGGCTTGACACAACAAAATTATTGTCTTGGGAAAGTTTTCAAGTGAGAGCCTTTCTCTGCCCCTATAATATTCACACAAGGCCTTCCCAAATTCTAAAGTAGATTAAATTGATATTCACATTCCAAAGTAGTGCAACTTCTTTCCCTCTCATCGTGGCACAGTATTTTGTTAGTAATTTTTTATTTTGTCTCACATATCAATATATTATACATGAATATGCTATTTTGAAAGAAGCTCAATTTATGATTTAATAAAGTATTAAAGTATTTGAACCTAAAATATAAATATCAAATTAATATCGGTTTATTTTGAATAAGTTAAATCTCATGGACCTTTTCATAAGTGTGAGACTTAATTGAAAAGATACATCTTCTAGAAAGGTATAATTAAATGGTGCCTTTTAGGAGAGTCGGATTATAAAAAACATGGTTTCTAAGTTTGAACGTAATTTTTTCTTTCTCTACCCCATCTTAAAAACGAATATAGAATGCATATTAAAGCTTAGAAGATCATACAACTTATTACAAAAGAAAAGAAGAATCATCAAAATCAAGTTATTTCCAATGGAACAAGGTTAGTGTTCTTATTATTCTTCTAGTTTTGAATCTTTATATGATGATTTACATGCGATCTTGTGATAAATTCTTTAAAGTGTTACGACAAGTGGTATCAATGAGCACGATCTTGTTAGATCATTAGACTCAATTTTCAGTATTACAAAAATATGACGTTCTGCAGGATTAAAAGTTTATGTTATTGCTATTCTGGGAGACGAACCATAATGCAGAGTGTTAATTTTTGGTTAGAAACTTATTTTTAGTCATGAACTTTATTTGGTCCCATAGTTGTTATTTCAATTTTCTTTATAAAGGGATGAAAATATTATTATGATTATTAAATTGACATTCTGTGGGCATGGTCCCAACTTAAATTTGATAAAAGTTGGGAGTTTTATATTCTCCAATTGCTGCAACATTGGTGAATTAAATTTATTATAGTGATTGAATTGTTTGTTACAAATTTTGAGATTGTGGGTTGGTTTATTTTCGTTTTTTCTTTTACTAGTTTACTAGTTTAGGTGTATGCGCCTCGCGCGTGTACCTCACTTTATTGAGTTCAAATATTGTACTAAATAGGATATTTATTTAAATAATAAAAATGAATACAATAATTAAATTCAACATCTTTTGGAGAATTTATTTAATTAAACTTAACCTTTACCAAAATAATTTCTCAAAGTCGATCGATATTCATCTACCACTTATAAACTGCGACAAAACTATACGATGATAGAGATATCAAAACAATATAATTAAATCTAACCTTTATTCAAAAAATTTCTCAAAGCCGCCCGACACTCATTTACCTATAAACTATAACAAAATAATACAATGATAGGGATATCAAAATAATACAACTAAACTTTACCTTTACACAAATAAAAAATCTCAAAATGGAGATATAAAATAACACAATTAAACCTAACCTTTAAAAGAAATTTCTCAAAATCGATAGACTTTCATCTACCACCTGTAAATTCTGTAAATTCATCTACGACTAGTAAACTACAACAAAATAATACAACAGTGATCACAAACCTTCAATTTTGATGAAAATAATTCTTGTCTGAGCGAAAATTTTGACACTAAAGAATGACTTGAATGAAAATAAAGAAGATATATATACACACACGTTGAATTCTATTATATTGACAAAAATAGTAAAGAACTTAGAAAATTAAGCATCCAACAATCTAGACATGCAACCGAATCAAGTTAGAGAGTATCAATCATATTTTCCCAATAGTAAACCAGTTTCTTCTCTATAAATCGGGTTAGGGAAAAAATCCATTAATCAAGGATAATAGGATCCATCGACGTGCCTTTCACCTTCTTAATGCTTCCCAAATCGTCCTTGTGTTCTTTGCTTTCGATACCTCGCCGCCAAGTACCTCGTACAACCCTTTTTACTATATATTTGTGCAATTCTAGAAAACAAACAATTCAACAACACACAAATTACTTTATCATTATATAATGGTTTGAAAAAAAAATTAAAATGTACATTATATGAGATTGCAAAACAAGAGAGGAAAACACACACATAATGTTAACTAAAATATAAGATTTCTAAGAAAAATAAACCAAACAACTCATAATCAAGATCAAAAAAGATGGGAACAAAAAAGTGAGAAAATATATTAACGAAGGAAGAGCTGATAGTTCTAGCCCGTATATTTTGCATTATATTGTTATAGTGTTACTTGATGTACTTGGCTATTACTATTTTAGGAGTATTTTTTTCATTTTATTTTAAAATTAATTTTTTAATAATATTAATTGATTCTCCTTTCATATATTTTATAAGTTTACTTAATATAATAAAAATAATTAAATAATAAATTGAAGAAAATAACAAAAAAAACAGTTTTGTTTAAAGGAGAATCTGAGAAAAAGTTCAAATCATTTTTTCAAGGGTTATAGTTATAAATATAGATATAGATATAGATATACACACTTTTAATATATTATAGATATAGATAATATAGAGATAGATATAAATATAGATATAGATTATTATGGAACAAGACTCATGAATGGACTTGGGCGGCTTGCTCTTTGTTGTCGGCTAAAAATATAAAATGCCAAGTTTTCTTTGCTTGGATAACTAACGTTTTGAAACAAAGAAGGAAACGGAAAGTGTTTTTTTTTTTCTTTATCTTCAGGTTATTTATGTTGTTGACTTTGTGATGTCTCCTTCATTAGTAAGGGTGGTAACATAATATCGGTTCTTTGGTTGCTATAATTTTTATCTTTTTTTTTAATGCTACTTTTCGCAATATATTAGAAAGCATTATTTGTTTGTACCGAAAATGAAACTCTCAAGAGTATATGTTTATTAAAATTTTATTACCGTATTCATTATAAGGTGTGTGCTTCTTATTTAAAAGTGAATAGATTGAATTAATATGTTGCTAAAGTAATCTCTATTGTGTAGATTTTATTTACTTCGAATATATAGGCATGTTTTTATCTATGAGAAATAATTATTTCAAAGGAGATTATTTTGTCCAGATTACGGATAGTTATGAATATGTGATACATCTCTAATACATGTCAGTAATATGTCGGTCCAAAGAAAGACATATTGTTAGACTGTTTTAGTAATCAATATTTATGAACTATGTATAAGAGTTTCACTTACAAGTTATTATTTTTGTCCAAAGACTAAATGATAATATTGTGTTAGGTACATTTAGATGGGCCCACTTTTGTGTATATGTGTTTGATAAATATGCAGTTTTGAGTTTATTTGTTATATTTTCTTTCATTTTTATTTAATTTGATTATCTTCACATGTACATGATTTATTTGAATAATTAATTGTGAGCATTATCTATTTATCTTATAGTGTCTTCTATATCTACCAATATGAACAACATTCCTGTGCTTAACGGCACAAACTTTGGAAAGAGCATATCATGATTGTTCTTGGTTACATGGATCTTGATTATGCAATGAGATTTGATCGTCCCGCGAACTTGAATGAAACTAGTTTGAATGAACAAAAGTCTGCAAACGAGAAGTGGGAGCAGTCAAATTGCATGAGCTCGATGATGATGCAACACTCAATTCCAAAATCCTTAAAAGGCAGTCTAACAGAGAACAAAAATGTCAAAGGTTTCTTAAAAGAAATCACAGACCAATTTGCTGCTATCGAAAAGGTTGAAACAAGTACTATTCTTAATAAGATAGTTTCAATGTCCATAAGGGAAAAGGAAACATAAGGAAGTACATTATGAAAATGCTTAATCTTGTTATAAACTCAGGGCCTTTAAGCTTGAATTGTCTGACGACATAGTTGTGCATCTAGTTTTGATCTCCCTTCCAACACAATTCAGTTAATTCAAAGTTTCATATAATACTCAAAAAGAGAAATAGACTTTGAATTAGCTATAGCTCAATGTGTGCAAGAGAAGGATAGACTGAAACAAGAGAAGATTGAAAGTGCTCATTTGGCGTCTACATTTAAAACTAAAATATCTTAAAATAAGCGAAAAAGAAGTAAGACTAACAAAATTGCAAACGAAGGAACATCACAGTCCAAGAATCGAAAGACTTGTTTCTTTTGCAAGAAAACTGGTCACATAAAGAAAGAATGTTCCAAGTACGCTGGATGGCGTGAAAAGAAAGGTAAACTTCTCAACTTCATTTGTTCATAAGTTAATTTTGGCTGTGGTACCTAGTGACACTTGATGGATCGATACGGGTACAACTACTCACGTAAGTGCTACTATGCAGGATTGCCAAAGGAGCCGAACGCCAATTAATGTTGAAAGATACATCTATGTAGGCAACGACAATAAAGCAGCTGTGGAGGCTATTGATGTTTTTGGAATTCCATTATATACTGATTTTTATTTGGAACTAGAGTAAACATTTATTGTACCATTTTTTAGACAAAATTTAATTTTTATTTCTTGTTTGAACATATTTGGATACAATTGTTCTATTGAAAATGAAATTTGTTGTATTTCTCTAAATTTTAATATTGTTGGAACTGATACTCTAATTGATAAGTTATACAAATTAAGCACACTAGCCTCATGCAGTTACGAAAACCTGCATTCAAGTAATCTTAGTACCAAGCGCAAATTAACAAATGAGAACTCATCAATGTTATGGCATAAACGATTGAGTCATATTTCTAAACAAAGAAATCAAAGGCTTGTGTCAGGAGGAATTCTTAATTCCCTTGATTTATCAGATTTTGAAATTTATAAAGAATGTATTAAGGAAAAACAAACAAATATAAGGAAAAGAGGTGCTTATTGGAGTAAAGAACCATTAGAGTTGATACATACAGACATTTGTGGTCCGTTCTATACAGCTTCATGGAATGATCAACATTATTTTATTAACTTTATAGATGACTACTCCCTTTGCAGATATCTTTTTTTAATTCATGAGAAGTCACAATCTTGGATGTTTTTAAAAATTTCAAGGCAGAAGTTGAAACTGAATTAGGCAAGAAAATTAAGGTTGTCAAATCTGATCGTAGAGGAGAATATTATGGTAGATACGATGGATCAGGTGAACAATGTCCAGGACCTTTTACAAAGTATTTGACAGAGTGTAGATTGTACTCAATACACTATGCCAGGGACTCCAAGTCAAAATGGTGTAGCTGAGAGACAAAATCAAACTCTTAAGGATATAATAAGAAGTATGATTAGTCATTCTTCTTTACCTAAGTCGCTTTGGGGAGAAGCATTAAGGACTACAATTTATATTCTAAACAAAGTTCCTAGAAAAGTAGTAACTAAAACTGCACACGAGTTGTGGACTGGTAAGAAGCCTAGTATTAGGCACTTGCATTTATGGGGATGTCCAGCCGAAGCAAGGCCTACAAGCCTAATGAAAAAAAATTGGATTCAAGAACGGTTAGTTGCTACTTGTGGGTTACTCAGAACGGTCGAGAGGTTTCAATTTAAGTCTTACGACTCCTAAAATAGATTTTATTTTTGAGACAAGAAATGCCAAATTTATTGAGGATGTTGATTATAGTGGGGGTAATAAAAAAAAAAAATTATGTCTGAATAGGAATGTGATAATATCGATTCTAGTGAAAATGATCAGATTACTTTACCAAATGTGTTTCAACCTGTATATCAGGACTATGGAGAAAACACAACGATATTACCTCAAATACAACAACCTTAAGTTGAAGTACCTAAAAGAAGATCTAGTAGAGAAAAGAGAAATGCAATTTCGAATGATTATGTTGTTTATCTTCAAGAACATGATTTTGAAATGAGATTGGAAGAAGATCCTATAATCGTTAGTCAAGCAAAATCATGTCAAAATTCTACTAAATGGGCCGAAGCCATGAAAAATGAGTTGAATTCTATGAAAGACAATGGCGTTTGAGATTTTGTCAAGTTACCACAAGGATCAAAACCGATTGGTTGTAAGTGGATTTTTAAAACCAAGCGTGGTTCAAAAGGTAATATCGAAAGATATAAAGCACGCTCAGTTGTTAAGATATTTACTCAAAAGAAAGGCAAGCGTGGTTCAAAAGGTAATATCGAAAGATATAAAGCACGCTCAGTTGTTAAGATATTTACTCAAAAGAAAGGCATAGATTTTAAAGAGACATTTTCACCAGTTTCATCGAAAGACTCCTTAATAGCTCATTATGATTTAGAGCTACATCAAAGGAATGTAAAGACTGCATTTCTCAATGGAGACATTAAAGAAACAATATATATGATATAACCAGAAACTTTTGAGTCTCAAGATTCAAAGCACTTTGTATGTAAACTTAAGAAGTCCATATATGATTTAAAATAGGCATCCCGTCAATGGTATCAGAAGTTTGACCAGGTGATAACATCTTTTGATTTTAAGGAAAAAACTATTGATCAGTGCATATATCTCAAGTTTAGAAGGAGAAAATTTGTTATCCTTGTGCTATATATAGATGACATTCTACTGGCAAGCAATGGTGTAGGCTTATTTCATGAAATCTAAAAATTTCTATTCAATAAATTTAAAATAAAAGATCTTGGAGAAGCGTCTTTTATTCTAGGTAAAGAGATCCATAGGAATCACACCAGAAATATTCTTGGGCTATCGCACAAGATTTATATTGAAAAGGTGCTAAGTATATTTGACATGCAAAATTGTGCACCGGGAGATATACTCGTGGCAAAAAGGTGATAAGTTTAGTTTGCATCAATGTCCAAATTAGGACATAGAGAATAAAGAGATGAAAACAATTTCATATGCATCAGCAATGGAAAATCTCATTTATGAACAAGTTTGTATGTATTTAGATATTGCACACATAATGAAAATGTTGGGGCGATATTTAAGTAATTCAGAAATAGATCATTGGAAAGCTGCAAAACGAATTATGAGGTATCTTCAAAGAACTTAAGATTACATGCTCACTTATCGGAGGTCGAATCATTTAGAGGTCACTGGATATTTCGATTCAGATTCGTTGGATGTCTTGATAGTTGGAGATCTCCATCAGGTTATGTTTTCATGATGGCTGAAGAAGGTATTTTTTTGAAAAAGTGTGAAACAAACATTAATAGCTTCTTATACAATGAAAGCAAAATTTGTGGCCTGCTATGAAGCATCAAATAAGAAAACATGGCTAAGAAATTTTATCACTGAAATGTAACTAGTTAGTGGCATATAAAAATCATTGAAATTTTGTTGTGATAACAAGTCTACTAAGTTATATTCGAAAACAATCAAAGTTCGTCAAAGTTAAAGCATATAGAAATTAAATATTTGATTGTGAAAGAAAGGGTTCAGAGTCATCTTGTGTTAATTGAGCATATTAGTACAAACTTGATAATTGTGGATCCGCTCACGAAGGGTTTGCCACCTAAAATGCTTCATGGGCATGTGGCTCATATGGGCGTTGTCAAATTTAATGATGAGTCATTTTAGTAGGAGTTTATTTTTTTATTTATTCTATTGACATGTTGAAGTTTATTTTCTGTACAGACTCAAGTTTTATGAAATCTACGAATTTCATGTATTTATAGATAACTCTGAAAAATGAAGATATTGACTTTCTATTGCAGTTTTGCATAAAGTATAAGAAAGTGATTTTGAACAATTAAAGTCATAAGGTAGGACCATTTGGAAATAGGCATGACTTAGATAATTTTACATGTAATTTTCGTCTGATCTATATCATTGGTATTGCTGATTTTTGTGACCATTGATAGGATTAGTTTCGAAAATATGTTACGAAAGGCCATTTTGATCCTATATTGATAGTATCAATGAACCAGATTATTTTGAGATATTTAAATCAAGATAATAAAATTTTATGCGCACTAAAGTTGTATCTATGTATGATTATTCAGCAATATATGTGGTTCAAGTGGAAGATTGTTAGTACCTTTCTATTTTTTGGACTCATATATCAATATATTATACATAGATATGCTATCTCTAAAGAAGTCTAATTTATGATCTAACAAAGTATTAAAGTATTTGGGTCTAAAATATAAATATCTAATTAGTATCGATTTATTTTTGATAAGTTAAACCACATGTACCTTTTAATAAGTGTGATGAAAATTTAATTGAAAAGGTACCTCTTCTGAAGAGGTATAACTAAATAGTGCCTTTTAGACAAGTCAGATTATAAAAAACATGGTCCATAATTTTGTACGTAATTTTTTTTATTTCTCTGCCCCATCTTAGAAAAGGATATAGAATGCAACTGATTACAAGAAAAGAAGAATCATCAAAATCAAGTTATTTGCAATGGATAAAGATTAGTGTTCTTATTATTCTTCTAATTTGAATTTCTGTCTAATGATTTACATGAGATCTTATGATAAATTCTTTAAAGTATTATAACATATTTTACTTCGGACTTTGCCTTGAAACCAAGACTTGGGGAATTGATTCCCACTCTCACTTGGATATTGTAATATTTGAATATTAGTCCTTTTAATGACAAAATATAGCCTTTGTTAGAATTATTTATTTTATATGGACTTAACATTAACTTTTTATTACATTAAAGTAAAACGGGCTGATGTTATTAGTTGGTGGACAAGACACAGGCCATATATTCATGCGGATTTCATATGGGCCTGTATCCATTTCATGTTATTGGTGTGGGCTGGCAATAGTGTAGGCCTGTAATAGACCTGTGAGCCCATAATAGGAGGTGCACTAGGTTAAGGTTTTAAGCCTATAAATATAAGGCTATATCCTCTCTCCTGGCTTTAACATAAGACTCATTCCTATAAGCTGCTAGTCGTCATAAGCAAAAGAGAGGAAGACTCAGCCTAGCTCATCTTCGATTACGTGTAAGCAATGGCGGAAAAAAGTACGCACCTTTCCTCTCTCATATTTCGTTACTTATAGGTGTTCTTGATTTATGTGAATCTGTGGTGTGTTATCTATTAATCTCAACAACCTTCATATTAATGCTCAGGAAAAGCAGAGAAGTGAATCACCACAAACCTCAACATAAATTAACAATGTTGTATATCAAACCAAAGAAAGCACAACTTTTTTATTTCTTTTTTTTAATATCATCTGCAACACATCGCCTTCTTCTTGTTAAACAAAATGCCCTTTGACTCCTTCAAGAGTAAAATCCCGCAGAAAAGATCTTTCCATTGTGCAACTTTTTAAAAAAATTAATCGTAATATCTCCAACTATTCTTCTAAACATCTTTCTGCATAGACCACACACTACACTAACCAGTAGACGAAATTCTCCAAATTTTAGTATCTCTTGGCAACAACACATCTCCACATGGCCACCATAATAGGATGACATAAAGATATAGTTTGGACACCTTTCAGCCACTATGTAAAATTGCTAAAGACAACACCAAATTTAGCCGGGTACAGGTCTGAAATCAATTTTCTCTTTTATCAGACCAGTTAGTCTATCGAAGCCTTTTCTACATTGCAGAAATTCAATTTTCTTCATATATAGTAAGTATCTTTTTAGAATGTTGGAAAATATGTTTCATGAACACATATAAAAATATACGAAAAAGTAATCAGAAAAACAAACACAAAATCAAAGGCTTGAAACATTCGCAAAACGTTTTCCTAAAAACGATATTGGCTCCCTCTCATCTGCGAGATTTCTATGGGATTTAACGCAAATAGTTTTAGTGGGTATGACAAGCCTATTGAATTCTGAACTAAGAAAATAGTGAGGAAATTCTTCTGAAAAGCAAGAAGTCAAGACTCAATCCTTTGAGGAAGAAGAAAACCTTTGGAAAAAGCTTTGAAAAAGTATGTTGTAAAAATTATGATAGAAATCTATAGAGTTGGATTTAAATAACATTGTTGGTGCCCAAAGGATGAAAGGACACAACCTTTCACTAAAAACACTTTTTCATAAAAGTCACAACTTTTTATCTAAGAGACACCTCTTCATATAAAAGATACCTCTTCACTAAAAAGGCATCTCTTTATTAAAATACTTATACTTATTAATTTAATTTAAATAAAATATCCAACATATATACACCAATTTCTTATTTTTATTTGAAAATGACATTCAAAACACATCTAAAGTATTTAAATTTCTTGAGTTTCGTATTGCAATATCTGTGAATGTTCAGGTAGGAAAAGTAAGCAATTGATAATTGAGAAAGTTTTTTGATAAATAATTGGTGATAGTTTAGTTGAGAAAATCACACTTGATAACTGATGCATGAAACTCAAAATATCGGAATAATGCAAGTGTTTTTACCCTTCGCTTTTTCTCTTTTTCAAACATTCTCAAAAAATAAAAAACTAAAAGCAATTGAAATAAGTCAATTCAAACACTCTCTCTTAGTTTGAAATATTAGTTACACGTATTGGTTTTACAAAGTATATATAACTTACTTTTCATCATTATTGGTGGAATGATGTTTGGTTAGAAACAAGTAATCCCTTATATAAATAATAGAATAAATAATCTCAAAGTTGACTAATATCTTCAATCAAATACAAGATAAAATAATCGTATATCATTTCGAAACTACTATACCTTCATACTTTACGCCAAACAAAAGCGATTAAACGTTAAAAACTGTTTAGAGTCAGTTTGTAAAGTTGGATATTTTTTGAATAGGAGTTCTAACCTTGTTCGAACAGCTATTTGTGTAGGCCCAAACTATAAGCAGTTACATGGACCCAACAAATTCAAGGCTCCATGTTGGACCAACACACTTGTAGAGAGTTATTTCCTCCAATTTGTATCCTATAATCTGTGCTATTGGTCCGTGCTAAGCTCGAGTCCATTTGTAATTTTTTTTGTTACTCTAAATTTTTGTTTGATTTGTTATATTATATTAGTTAAAGGTAGTTTAATAATTTTGAAATATTTTTAAACATTTTAACTATGGATCAATTTCAAATCTTTTTTTTTCTGTTCGTTCGTTGTAGAGAATGTCTCCTTCCTTTCTTGGGAACTCCTTAATTTTGATTTTTTACATGACATTTTTAAGATCACAAGATTAAAAGATTTTGGTTAGATTGCTTATCGATGGATTGGGCAGATAATTATGCTTATCGGTTTGGCTTGTTGGTTATTGATTTTTAAATGTACTAATCTGATAGCCAACTGATAAGATAATGGTTGATTCGATATCCTATTTTACTCTTAGCATTAATTAATTTTTCTTCAAATTAATTTCAAGACACAATGTAAATATAATTAAACAGAGGTACTATGGTAAAATAGTCATTTTATTAATGAGTGTGTCAAGTGAAAATATGACAAGTAAAAATGAACGGAGGAAGTAAATTCCGACAATTTGGAACTTAATTACAGAAAATCCTGATATTTTACACAATTAATGTAAATTTCAATTTTGAATGTGTCGATATACATAATTAGCTCCTGATATATCCAACGAAGATACATTTTTTCCTTTGTAAAGATACATAATTAACTTTTGATACATTTTTTTCGATCCTGGATCTGTTGAGATACATAATACATACAATAAAGATCCAATTTTTCCGGTGCAAAGATACATAATCAGCTTCCGATACATTTTTTTGGTTTTGGGTTTGTCGAGATACATAATTAGCTCCCGATACATCCAATGAAGGTACATAATTAGTTGAATTTTTATAATTACTTTGTAATGGTAGGGGTTTGTATAAATATAAGTTAGGGCGTATGTTTATGTTATTTTCTTAATGTTGTTTAAGTAATCTTGTTTAGATCTAGGTAGCGATAAAGAGAAATATGCATAAAACAAAATGTTTATCGAACGCTAGCTGATAGGTTTCAAATTTGCTATTCTCTACAATAAGATAAGTTATTACATTTTCAGAAATGCAAATTGGAATATCTTGGATCATTAGCACAAAACTAAACAATTGAAAAGGATGTGTTATGTGCTTTCAAAAATACAATTCTAGTTTTCGATAACACCATAAATCTTAAGTATTTTTGCTATGGGAAGTTATTTATTTCGTGAATCAAAAGTTAAAGATAATTTTGATGCAAACTGTCTTCCTTCATAAAATAAATTTCATCAAACTTAATAAAGCATGGCGAAATGATCCCTCAATACAGCTTAGCTGTATAAAGTTTGTACAAGTAGTGAAGAAGCATACACTAAAAATAAATGTTCATATTGCATTAGCCCAGTGAAATTCTCTTATGGGCTCTGATAGTCCTGAAGGCTTAGTCCTTATATAGCATGAAAAGCAAAACTTTTCATCAATTATCCCTTTTTCGAACAGTTGTTTGGTAAACGATCCTTTATTTATTTATTTATTTTGTTTAACTTATATAGACCTATCATATGAGATCATAGTCTAAAGATCTTGTTTGAACTAATTGAAAATCTTATTAGAGAACGTTAAATAATTACTTTAGATTTTATAAGTTATTCAGACGTCGTCAGACAATGATCTACTATTTTATATTCAGACGTCGTCAGACAATGATCTACTATTTTATCTATATGATTGAAAATTGTATGAGAAAACATTAGAAGCAAGTGTAATCTTATCAAGAAGGGTAAATTTTGAAGAAGTATACTTACCCAACTTTTAAAATCAGGGACAAAATCTGTATAATTATGTAAAAAGGGGATATTTTGAGTAAATCAATCCAGGAACGAAGATATAGGGCCTCTATTATGGGCTTGTGACTTGCCAAATTCCTATCTGTTGCCAATGATAGTATTACAATCCTTTAATTTAAAAAAAAATATCAAACTTTATGAGTTCGAGTTTGAGATTTCAATGCAACTTATGTTGACTAAGTTAAAAGGGCAATTCGAGCTCTAAAACTTTTGTTATGTGTAGAGTCGGGTAGAGTGTCGAATTATAAGGATCTATTTAGATTATATTACATAGTTAATTATTTATTTATTTATACATTGAACCAAAATTACTGTCTTAATACAAACCAGAACTTGTACGCTACATCTGCTGAACATGTTATTATTTTGAGTTAGTGATCAAATCACGCCTAAACTATCACTTTTCAAACCATAACTTAATTACACTCGACATTCGCCATATCATATTACCTATATTATTTTCTTATAAGATAGCTAGACGATAAATTATTTAAACTTTACTTATAGTATTGAAGGTAAAAATATAATAATAATAATAACAATAATAACAACATTTCCACTATAATTTTATATGTGGAGCGAATCAAAGATAAGATTCATTAATTTTTTGGTTTTAACTTTTTATTTCTTACAAAATTATTCCTTCTGATCTTTCACATCACATAATTTATATTTTTAGTAAAGTAAATATAAAATAGAATAAGAAGAGAAGTAGGACAAGTAAGACGAACGACAAATGCGGCGAAAAAAATAATCACATGTGAAGATGTCCGAAGAATATGACATCCCTAAAAAATTTCCATATCTCTGTTCTTTTGGCTCCATTAATTCGCTCCCACAAAAATTGCAACAAATCAAAATTCGAGTTGAAAATAAAATTATGTTTAATTATATTTTTTTAAAAAAATTATTTTAATTGATGTTTATGTTTCAATATAGTTTTAAAAATGATAAGTGAAATAGAGACAGGTTATAAGCTACATTTTAAATTTGAAATGCAGCTTCAAATTTAATTTGAGATTTTTATGATCAAATACTGAATAAAAGTTACTTTAAAAATAAATAAATAAATAATTTCTATAGTCAAACTCTAGTCAAGCGTTGTGTTTGAAAATATTTTGGATCTTACACTAATCACATGTTTTCATATATGCTCATTATTAGCATCCTAAATCACTTTATTCTCTCACCGTTAGTACAATCTTTGGACTTTGGGGGAGCACTGTGTTTGAAGATATTTTGGACCATACACTAATCACGTGTTTTCATATATTTACATTATATAATAGCCTAAATCACGTAGTTCTTAGGTAAAATTATACCATATTATTGTAAAATCCCACTAATTTTAGTGCCAATCGGAATTAAATTGATGGTTAATAGGACATCGAGGGGGCATACTAACTCAGATTGGGGTGGAGGGGTAAATTATACAAATTGAAAGAGTTGGGATAATATGAGTCAACCTAAGGACAAATTCAACAAGAACAAAAAAATATAGGGATTGACGTCAGGAGTTAGCTAATAGTGAGGGGTTCGAATCGTCGAAAAATTATACTATTTTGTACAAATTTAAAATTATTTTTCATGTACACATAACAGACGTTGAATCTTCTTTAACTAGTTCTTTTGTTCATATTTTTTTATTTTGAACCCCTTAATTAAAATGTTGGTTCCATCACTAGTTGACGCTTCGCATCCTCCATGACATTCAAGATTTCTAAAATTTTATTTCGCCAAAATGGTCAAGTAGTGAAATGGCTTCGAAAAGCACGGTTAGGAGTAAGATTCTTTGGCCCTTTTTTTTAATTCTCTACAGAGGTATCAAACCTTTTCCCAACATAGGTGACAACGAATTAGGCAACGATAGAAGAGATCAAACACGAATTATAAAATACTAGCTCGCCTACTTTTTTGATATTTTAATAGAGGGGAGTTAAAAAAGTGGACAAGATTGAAGAAACAGTGCATGTGTCGGGCCTAGTAGAACCACAAAAATGATATATGCAGTATAATTCTACAAATAAAGTCCGCTCGTATCAGCTACGTCCTCTAAGGATTTTTATCTACACCTTTTGTAAGCAACCATCAAGGTGAACTCCTTGATTAGATTAGAGCTAAATTCCTGTCACTAGGGATTGAGATGGATCAAACATAAGGAATCCATCCAAGAAGTTTAAAAGCAATCAGGTTCGGCTCAATGATAAAGTCATTGAAACTACTGCTTCAAGCCCCAACATACTAAAGGCCCCATAATAACTATTCCTATGTATTACCAAGGGCGGAGCCCGCGCGTAAAATTTTGGTTCCGCCTCTGTGTATTACTACTCTATTTTATACGATACTCTCTCCATCTTCAATTATTTAGTATGTTTTTTTTACACGCTTCTTAAGAAATGATTGATCAAAAATGCTTGATTATTTTATTGTTATTTATATCTTAAGATATAATTTCGATTCATTGAATATTTATACTATTATTTATTTATCATTTTGAGGTGCTTGTTAATCTTTAAGAACAATTACTATTAAAGATAAAATTAGAAAAATAATTAATTTTATATTGAATTTCTAAAGTGACAAATAGTTTGAGATAACTAATTTTAGAATTCTCGATATACAATTTGAGACAAAGAGAGTATATAATTGATGAAATTATTATTAACAAAAGATTTTAAATTTTATGCTTTTTTTTACTTAGCTGAAGTTATTCTAATGAGTAAGTAAATTACGATAAATTTTCTTCTATCTTATGTTTCAAAGATTTAACTTGTCCATCGAGTTTCCTGTGCGAGCTATTTCTCTTTACTTGTGTGATTGATCCATGAATCTAAAATTAAGTTTTTTTTGTCTCTTTAGTATATGAATATTAATATTAGCAATCTGATGCATAAATATTCGTATTAATAGGGTTCAGAAAAGAGTCGCACCTCAAGGAATGTGATGTTTGAGGTTTATGCTAATGCAAGCACTAAAGAGTATTTTCTTGACTCAGTCTCAAACCCATGACTTATACAGGTCACATAAAAATAACTTTACGTTTTTTCTGAAATTTTCTTTGTAATTTAACACAATAAGTTTCAGACTTTTTTTTATGATTCGACTTTATATTACCAATTCTATTAAGCCGTCCCATAAAGCAACCACCAAGGTAGAACTAGGATTTTGCCTTTGAAAGGAAGTTCCTTCCTTTTGTTAAATTTTTGTTATGGATTAATATTATTAGTGATAAAAGGAGCATAAAAACTTAAAATCTGTGATAACTTAGGGGTTGTGTAGCGGAATATGAAATAAGTTATTTGTGTATTAAATTATGTATAACTTATATAATAGTTGGTAGGTGGATAAAAAATTATTTATTCGTGAATAAAATATATACTTATAATATTTGACTTACAGGTTAAAAATTATTATGACTTATAGTTTATAAATTTGCATAATCAATGTCTACATAATTCTAACTAGCTATCCCACCATGTACAGAGGCGAAGCTAGCTAATAGTGAGGGATTTATTCGAATCTCTTTCGATAGAACATTATACTATTTATACATCTTTAAAATTATTTTTTATGTATATATAATAGATATTGAACCACCTTCGACTAGTTCTTTTATTCATATCTTTTTGATTTTGAATTTCCTTAATTAAAATGCTGACTGTATTACTAATTATGTATATAAGATAACATATTTCATCACTATAATATAAATAATAAAATAAATTAATAACTCTAATAAAATATAAAATAAAATAATATAATTTTATATTTTATTTTAATATTATTATATCTTATGCCTGTTGTCAAAGAAAGAAAAGAGTGAGTGCAAATAAAAGTAGGGGGGAGCATTAATGGGAGATAGAGTGAGTGAGAATAGGCTCAAAACACAAGAGGAGAAGAAAAGGGCAAATGGAAGATGGTGAAGGGGGAGTTTGACTAGTCGTTGTCAGCCTTTTCAGCGCATCACGCATGGGCTCTCCCGCTCCCGCCTTATCCCCGCCTCTTTCTCCCCGCTTTTCAACTTTGAATGAATAACTCAAATGTGTAATACTCCCTCCCGGTTGCTTTTAGTAATTGTTATTTATTTCTTAATTAATTTTTTTTTTATTTTTTATTTTACATATTAAAAGAAAATAATTTTTATTTTTATTTTATTTTTAACATTAATGATGTTTGATCATGAAAATTAAAACCTTTAAAGTTAAAGTTGAAATTAAAATGTGTTTGTTCATGAATATAATTGGAGTTATTTTAAAATTGTTGTGAGAGAAGAAAAATGAAAAAAAGTAAAAAAATAAAAAAATCATTTTAAAAAATATAACTTCAAGTTGTATTTTAAATTCTCATCAATTTAGAGTTGTATTTGAAATTCTCATGACCAAACATCAACTTAAATTTGTATTTGACATAAAGTAAAAAAAAACCATGGCCAAATGCTTTTTTCTCCAAATTAATTCAAAACACAATGATAAATATCATTTAATAAGATTAATAAGGTAAAATAATCATGTCAATAATTATTTTTAATGAGTGTATAAATTAAAATGTGACAAGTAAAATCGAATAGTGAAATTATGTGATATGATAATAGCAACACCAGAAATAAAACAAAAAATATATCTAGATATTGAAACACCTAATTTTCTTTCAAATGATTTAGCATATAGTCAAGTCTCTTAAATTTGTTAGTATTAGATACTTGAACTATGCTAAATTTTAATTGAACATATCAATTTCTAATAAGGTTTCTTAACTAAACATTTTAAATTCTATTTGGGAGAAAATTTGGATATGTTTCCATTTGTCTATTAAACCTCCTCCAATTGTACACATCAATTTCAATTAAAAAAATGTATAGATTTTTATGGCTTAATGAGCCAAAGACATATAATTAAATAAATAACATATTTTATCTTATTAATTTATGAAGATACATACAAAAGTTGTTTCAAAATTTTAATCAAAATTTATTACAAATTGAGGTGTTTAATTAAATAAAAACTTAGTTCGATATCTTGATAAAATTTAAAGCACTGATTATGTATTAAAAACCCCCCTCCGCCAACACCTCCCAAAAAAAAAACACTTAAAATGCACTGTAGACAGCCATTTAGGGTGTGTTTGGTATGAAGGAAAATATTTTTCAGAAAATATTTTCCAGTTTTCTTATGTTTGGTTGGCTTATATGTTTTGAAAAATATTTTTCAAATCAACTTATTTTCCTTAAATCCAAGGAAGATGACTTCCCTTCAAAAAAAAGGAAAACATTTTTCAAAATTTTATTTCAACCTCACTTTAAAGTTGAAATGTTCATACAATTCTTAAAATTATCTACCCCGCCCCCAATATCCTATCACCCCGACACCATCCCTATCCCTACCCCTACCCCTACCCCTCCCAAAATTTTATTGTTTTAAAAAGTATGTCAAAAAAATTTCTTAGTTCATATCAAAAAAATTTCTTAGTTCATCCCCTACCTCCACTCCACCCCTACCCCTACCCCTACCAACTCCTTTCAGAAAATAATATCTATATTTTATTTAAAAAATTAAACTTTTCTCTTACCCCATACCCCTACTCTCCCTCCCCCCTTACCAACCCCCTCTCCCATCCCTTCCCCCCACCCTGGCCCCAACCTAAAAAAATAAATAAATTATTTTTAAAAAATTTTCAATTTTTTTCTTCCCCCTTCCCCCTACCCCCGCGCCAATTTTTTTAAAAAAATTCTAAACTTTTTCTTACCCCACCCCTACTGCCTATTCTGACACCCCCACCCACCCGCCTACCAACCCCTTTCCTCAAAAAGGATTTAATTTTTTTAATTTGTTTTTTAAAAAAGATATCTAAAATATATTTTTACGCTTTAACTAAACACTAAAATGTATTTTTCGAAAAATATTTTTTCATTCAGCAACCAAATACTAGAAAATATTTTTCGAAAAATATTTTTCATCCACCAACCAAACATAAGAAAACAAGTAAGAAATCAACTTGTTTTCAGGAAAACATTTTCTAGGAAAACATTTTTCATGGAAAACATTTTCCTTCATACCAAACACACCCTTAGGAGTCATTTGGTGGAGTGTATAAGAATAATGCAAAATATGGTGTATTAGTAATGCTTGCGGTAATTATGCTTGTATTTTTCTTATGCAATGTTTTGTTTGATGTATTAAAAAAATATGAATTACATAATTTTAAAAAATATATTTTCTTTTTTACATAATACACTCAATATATATGTTGGAAAGGATGCAATTTTTTTTTTAAGGGATGATAGGATCTTTAAGGATGTTAATGAATACATTAGATCCATTGCATTATTAATGTCATGAATTTTGAGGTGTTAGTAATACACACCTCAATACACAATAGAGTGTATAACTAATGTTTGCATTAGTTATACATAGGGTAAAAAGATGTACCAAACAAAGTACTATTAATACACATTAAACTAATACATGTATTAACATTCTAATACACTCTACCAAACGACCCCTAGTGCTTTCGAGTTTTATGTAATAAATGCACTGCTTTTTTAGTACCACTTAGAATTAATACACCATTAACTCTATGGAATTTCCTTGAATGTTTGCTATCATCAGAATGGGAAAAAACAATCAATCTTCCACACAATTCAATGAAATTTCCAGGAAAGTTCCCAACAATTTGTGAGACCTTCCTAAGTTTTCTTAAGGTTTAAATTCAAAGAGTTTCATGTCCAAACAAACCTAGTGTCATCTATTTAAGAGTATGATGATATGCTGAGTTAAAATTTCAAACAAGAATTAACATGTGCACCCAAGAATATCAGTAAGGAGCTAATAAACATTACACTAATCAGACGAAAAGTTAGATAAATAAAAGATCAACTTTTCTTTTTATTTGTTCAAGGAAAATGTCCTTCACAAGCATAGAATCTTCTTTGCAAAATCATTTGACTCAGATAAGAATATCTCTTTTTTTAAAAAGAAATTTGCTTTCACCAGTTTTGGAGTAGCTTTGGAGTAACTGACAAAATTCCTGGCATCTAATGAGAAGGCCATGAATTCAGACCGTAGGAATAACATTTGACAGAAATACAAAATAATAATATTGTACACTCAATTCTTTCCATCAGATTTTTCTCTAGATCCCACATGTTATAAGAACTTTAATGTACCGAAATACCTTTTTGTTGTTTTTAAATTTTCGAGCATTTTATTCATTTCCTATAAACAGTTACAGATGGATTAAAGCAGTCAAGAATCTCAGCCACACAAGTTGAAACATTGGAACAAAATCATCCACCTTTTCCTTTCATGTTCCTTGTGGATTTTCAACTTTCTTTTTTAACTTTTGGAAGACTCATTGTTAATCCTCCAGTTTTATTCCAGTTAATGGATACATATATAAGTCTTAACATTTCATAAAAGATGGCTTATCATAATTAGTCCGAAAGTTAGGCTGATGACAGTTGCTTTTTATTAAATTTGGCTGCTACTTTAAATGGCTTTATCAACCCTATGTAGTTTGTGGTCTATATTAGTACAAAAGTTAAAAAGAATACGTAGCCAGTTAGCCACCCCTTAAAACTTATCCGAACTAAATGATGTTTCAATTAAATACTCATTTTTTAAAAAGTGCTCTAGTTCGACATTTTTTGTTCAAATTTTGAGAAACTTTTGAGCATGTTTTTATTCGTCTATCAAATAACTAACTATAAATGTGCAACAACGTAAGAGTTAAAAAAAAATGCTATAAATGAACCAAGATTCACTTCATTAGGAGCTGAGCTATTCATTTGGAACACGAGTTAGTTCGAGTGTTGTATTGTTAGTAGAGCTATTCATTTAGAACACGAGTTGGTTCGAGTGTTGTGTTGTGAGTAGAGCTATTTATTTGAAACACGAGTTAGTTCGAGTGTTGTATTGTGACAAATTTAAGAGGTTGGTTATTTATCAAGCCAAAATATACAAAAGGAAAACAGAGAAAAAGATACAAAATTTCAATACATAATAAGCATAATCTTCTTGAATCATTACTAGTTAAAATGGATCTTTACACTTTAGCCCTCACACAAATTCCATCTCCAGCTATAGGCTGAAGCCAAAAAAGATAAAAATAAGAGGCTGCCAAACATGCCCCTACCAACTGCGGGTGGTAAAAGTCCACCACTGCTTTCCTCTTCTGCCCTTCACAGAAGGAAAAATTACCAAAATAAACCCCCAAAAAACCCAAAGTGTGGCCTTAAGAATTAGGGTCCCAAAAGTAGTAAAGGGTACCCTTAATTCAAACAACAATGAAAAAAAAGGACAATTTTAAAATATGCCCTTTTCATTTTTCACCCTAAAAGTCCACACCTTGACCACCAAAATACAACTATACTAAATACTAATAGTGTCACAATATAATACTAGTGACCAATTCAGTATACATAATAATAATAATACTAGTAATGATACCCAATTTAACTAAACTACTAAATGCCTTTAGTGGAATTGAGCACCAGTATATGTCTGTCCAAATGACCAATGAGCAGGAGCAACATTGTATGAGATCAAACTTCTACCATCACCTGTAGAAGCAGCAGTGGCGAAATTAGAAATTTCGCTCCGAATGTTCAAAAATGTAAATTTTGACTTACATATACAGTATTATTTTCAGTATACACAGTATAATACTGACCTGTAGTAACCTTAAATGAGAGGGTTTGGCCATTAAGGTAGTTGTTGTTTTGCCAGTTTTGTCCCCAGTTTCTTGACATTGGTTGCCAACCAGTTCTCGATCCTTTAACAGCCACAGTATGAACATCACCACTACCCCCAACATTTGTGACTAGTACTAAGTTGAAGTATGAATGACCATTGATTGTGAACCTGATTCCTCCCCTTCTTCTGCAGGGTACCCTGTATTTTTTTTGGTTAAAAGATTGGTTATGGATATACGGATATACACAGATTATACACTATATACATGGTTATATATGTATTATACATGATTTATACATCCTGGCTATTTTAAGTTTATGTGGTTAGGAGGACAACTATTCGAGTTAATTCTTCATATTTTTATTCTTCTTTTTAAAATGGGAAGGAAATTATAAGGTAGGGAATCGAACCCTCAACAATAACATGTAAGTATAGGTAGTTAAACAACTAAACTACTAAGATTCCTTGTATTGGTCATATTATGGTTTTATATGGTGTCAATATTTTGTAACTTAGTATCTTGTGATGTTCCAAGTTTTAACAAAACCAAGAAAGAAGTAAAGGCTAAAAAGAACTGAGGACACAATTGAGAAGAGCCAAATGGGAACACATTTATAACTTAGGGTATTTTCTACCATAACAACAACCAAGAAAGAAGTAAATGTTAAAGAATACCATTGAAAAGAGCCACAAGGGAAACTTCCATTGATAAAGTTAAAACCAAACCAAGGGGACCACCATGTGGTTTCACCATTTTTTCGCATGCAGAGTAAATTAAGGTCTTTTAATAGGGACCAATTAGAAATTTCATACCTTTGGCTAAGCAATTTAGACCATGTCTAAGGTTTATGACATGTTGTGAATAGACAATACTCTCAACACTTTTAAGGCACCACAAAACAATAACATAGCCTTTGTAGTCCCAAAATACAACAGCAAAACAGCAAAATACAACACAAATGAAATAGCAGATAGTAACACACATTGAAGAATAGGACTTTTAAGGTACTACATCCAACATATTTCACTAAGAATTTACCAAAACCATACCTTCTATAAGCAACAGGGACAATTCCAGCTTTGTAATGAGCAATGTGTTGGAAAATAGGCTGAGAAAGGTCAAAGTGGTGAAGTGGAGGATTACACCAACCCCCTGCATTATTAGGGAGGGCATTGTTTGGTGGGCAAAAGTTGGTAGCTGTTACCACAATAGAACCAGGCAAGCACCCTTGCCCATCATTCACACACCTTAACTCAAAACAAGAACCACAACTCAACCCATTGTTGAACATAGCTGTGCTTAAAGCTGCTGTGTTTGTTCCATATCCTTGACTATAAAGATTCCCATATCCACATGCCCCACCTATTCAAAAATCAAGAATCAACACAAATTTTAACCTCTAAAAAGACAATCCAATGCACTAAAATGCAGAATCCGGGGAATTTCCGGACCGCAAGATTATATTATAAGCAGTCTTTTCCTACATTTCTGCAATGACATGGAGACAACAAAACTAAATTTACTCAAAAAGCAAAACTTTTGGGAATTTAAAGGAAATGTTGCATACCCATTGTTCCAGAGGCATCACCACCCCCATAGAAAGTAGCATGAGCATTAATCCAACCTCCTCCACCATACCCATAAACAGTTGACACCATTGCAAGAAGACCAACAAAGCAAATCCCAAAATAAGCCATGTTTCCTGCATAAAGATTACAAATTTTTAGCATTTTCTAAGGTATGCACATTCAAGAAACATCAACAAATCTAGAAAATTTTGTTCTTCATTCTAGCATTTTCAAGAAAAAGAGGAGGGACATCCCAAAATAAGCCATGTTTCATGCATAAAGATTACAACTTTTCACCATTTTCATGAATATACATTAACAAATCTTGAAAATTGTCTCTTCATTCTACTCCCTCCGTTACTAAATACTTGTCATGTTTTATTTTGCACACCCCTTGATAAAAACATTAACTAGACGATAAGGATGACAAGTATTTAGGACCCAAGAGTAACATTTTCAAGAAAAGATTACTACTACAACTTTTTAAAATTTTCTTGAATACACATTCAAGAAATGTTTAACAAATCTTGAAAATCATGTACTACTACATTCTAGCATTTTCAAGAAAAGAGAGAAAAGGGAAAGAAGAAGGAGTATTACTTTGGAGAGTGAGTCTTTTGACTAGCTGGAGAAAATGTGTGACTAAGCAAAGGAAGAGTGAAAATGGGAGTTTGTTGTAGAAAATTGGGAGGGATTTAGGGAGATATAAATAGGGAATTTTAAGAGTTAGGGGAGGTTGGCCTTTAAGCTTATGCTATAGTTACACAACTGCAACTGACACTTCTTTTAGGCTGTTGAGGGGACCAAAAACTACCCTAGAGAGGAACCCATTAATTATTATTATTGTGTTTTTTTATTTTTGGAGTTTTTGGTGGTGGGAATTGAAGGTCACTGCACTTTTTTGCTTCTATGCTTTTTGGGTTTTTGATTTATGCCTTTCCTAACAAATAATTTTTTTTAGCATTTCGTTCAAGTCATGAAAATAATTTTTGGCAGAAATAAAGCGTCAGATTTTGAATAATAAACTCTTGTGATTATGCTTTTATATAGAGAAAATTTTAATGCATCGGAATATTCTTGTAATATATTTTCTTCTTCTCAAATTATTCGTCTCAAATTTTTTAATTTAATTTTTCATTTTACTTGTCTTTTTTTATTAATCAAGAAGAGACAAAAAATTTTTTATCATGTTTTACCCTTTGCATTAATTATTTTTTCTTCAAATTAAAATGTAAACATCATTTAATAAGAATACTACGGTAAACTAGCCATGTTATTAATTATTTTTCTTAATCAATGTGTCATCTAAATTTGAGATGAGTAATTTGGGATAGAAGAAGTATATCATAAAAAGAATATCTTGGAATAACTAGTAAAATTATTGTTATGTGATTAGAAAATCATAGATTCAAGCAGTGGAAACAACCTCTAGCGAAAATACAAGGTAAAGCTATGTTCAACAAATCTTCATAATTCGGCCCTTTGTCGAACCGTGCACACAACAAAAATTTTAATACAATAAATTAATCTTTTTTTCAATAGCAACTTATAAATTATGTTCGAACATGAATTCAGTTTCTAAAATACTTATATTTAACTATGACAAGACAAAATTTTTAGTGTCCGTTTAATTGAATGACAAAACGTGAAATTTTACATGAAATTGAAGGTAAATTTTTTAGTTTTGGGCCGTGACAAAATAGGTTTTATGGGCTGTAAACGCGTGTATCTTTGTAGGCTTGTGCTCTTTTGTAGTAATAAGACCAAAATTCCCAAGATCCAAGTGGGGTCTCCTGTTTTTTCCTCTGTTGGTTAAAACTTAAATGAATTTCATTACATTTATCTAAAAAAAAAGAAACAGAATTGTATTTTTCTTTGCTACATGTCTCCTTAGCTCACCCTTTCTCCTTTCTCATTTTTTTTATAAAATTGAAAAGAGAAAGGTTTAACTCAAACAAAATAAGGAGAAAAAACTTATATAAAAAAATGCACAAAATAAATAAAAAATAAAAAGAAGAAGTTGGTGGACAACGACTGTGGAGTCCATTCACTTACAAGTCACTGGCCGACCCACAACTTTTAAATTGTTGGGCCAATGGCCTTTTGTTTCATTTGATTTTTGCTAGTGCTCATTGTCTCCTTTGCTTCAAAAATTAGTCTTTTCAGTTTCGAACTTTCTCTAAATATTGAAGGAGAGTTTCAAACTATTGGTAATGTAAGCTTAGCATGATTTATAGATCACAAGTTTAAGTTGTGAAAGCAACCATTAATGCTTGCATTATGATAAGTTGCTTATATCACATATCTTAAGGTGTGATCTTTCTTCAAACTTTATGTGAATATGAGATGTTTTGTAAATCGGACTGTACTTCTATTATATATTCTATTTTTAGTGCACACTTTCTACTTTCATTATGTAAATCTATAAATTAAACATAAAGGAAAGACTGGAATTTAACCAATTAAGTATGTTTATTTCTCTTGCTTGCCTGTTGACTATACAAAAGTTGTTATAAATGTATTTACATTATAGTGAATGTCTATCAAGATCTACTTTGATATCTATTAGGATTTGAATCATCTGTTTTTTACTCAGACTAGGAGTAAATTTCCTCTATAAATAGGGTTCCTTCATTGTAAATTACCCCTCAAGAATCCCTCAAGTGAAATAACAAATTACTTTCTATTCTCTCTCTACTCTTCTTCTTTATTGTTTCTTGTTTTATAACAAATAATAATATTTTTAATTTTTAGTTGAAGTTACTTTTAGGCCATTGCACTTTAATTTCCTTTTGAATTAAGTCTAATTTTTGTGTATTGTCACTGTAGGGGTTCAGCCCATGTTATTTTTCTTTTTTAACAATTTCTGCATTTTTTTATCTGTCAAAAGTTGTTGGTAGACTTTCAAATGCAAAATCAATTGTATTCAAAGTTGGCTCCTTTTGTTTGTCAAACTTGGCAATTGCAAGATGTCATCCATGACATCTTGAATCAACATTTTGCTGCTATAAAAGGAGCTCACTAGCTCCATAGAAATATGCACCAACACCAAATAGAGAGAAAAAAAAATAGAGAGCGGTGAGATATTTCACAAACTGTGATAAAAAATAGTCTATGAAAGAAAAAATGGAGTGAGCAATATTTTTAGTAAGGTATGGTAGTCACTTTGACTACGGTATAAAATTCTTACTAGGTGTTTTAGTAAGGTGAGAGTCAAAAGAGGGTTATTTCTTTTGAGTGTTTAGTAGCCACTTTGAGTCTTGTACTGTGACTACGGTGTAAAATTCATTACTATAGTAATATCAGGTGCTCCTCTTGGTCCGTGATTTTTTCCTTATTTAGAAGAATTTTCACGTAAAAATCTTGGTGTCATTATTGCTCTCATTATTCTTGTTGATTAACCATATTATTACTGTCACATTTATTGCTCTTTATTATCGTAAAATCATTATTGTGGCGGAATTTATTCTCAACAACTGGTATCAGAGAGCAGGTTCTTCTCATTCATGAAAATGATATTTGCGGTTAGTGGTACTATACTCGGTAAAAATAAAATGTCCAGAGTAAAGTACGAGATAGCAAAATTCAACGGTGATAGCGGTTTTGGGCGGTGCCCAACTCCATTAGTATGAGGCCTTTTGGGAGGTATCCAAAAATAAATCCGTGAGGGCTTGGCCCAAAGCGGACAATATCATACTAGTGCGGAGTTTGGGTGAAGTTACACGCGGTCCCAACAAGTGGTATCAGAGAGCCAGTTGTTCCGTTGTAGTGGAAAAATTTATTCGATTTTCTCAACAAGTGGAATCAGAGCCCAGGTTCGAGTGTGTTGGAGTAGTTGACTGCGTTTTGTGAGAAGTTCCCTGTGTGACAACAAGATGGTTAGTCATTATAACGGCGGTATAAGATCTGTTTGGAAGATCATATGAATTGACCTAGTAATTGAGATCTACAAGTGGAGCTTTGTGCCGAAAGTCTTCCTGGTGAGTGGTGGTCAGGCGGTATGTCCCATTGGTTGATGGTGGCAGTACAAGATTGTCACGCCCCAAAGCGATAATGACGGATAAGAATCGTATACACTTTCTCTACAAGCACTTTATGACGTACACGAGGTTATGAGATAATAACGGACAAGATATTCAGTAAGAGTTGCATATATACATGGGGGAGTTACATTAACAAAACTATACAATACTACACGATGTCCATAAAGCCTCTAGTCAGTTTAACTCTCTATACTACAAGTGACTGGTTGGCATTAGGCCTGTCATTCCCAACCAGAGATCTGTACCCAATCAAAAATACTAGGCATAAACTGACTCCAGAGAGAGTTGGAGCTTAGCAAAATATCAACTGGAAACGGCAAAAGAGCCTAACGTGGGCGTCTGCTATCAGGAAGATCGGAATCTGCATTATTAAAACATGGTGGGCCCAAGACGTCAGTATATAAACAATATGTACTGGTATGAAAGCAGACAGAATAACAGCTAGATAAATACAGAAGATCATATCAGTCAAATGGTAAAGTGAAAAAAGTATGAGCCAACAAGTAACAACGATACGATATGAACTAATAACTTATGCACCAATTTTATTAGCATCAGATATAATATTTAGAAAAGCATTTATTACAATATAGAATCTATACTTTGTCTGGGTGATACACTTATCCTATAAGTCGTACAAATGATCACAAGATAGCCTTCCGAAGGTTGTCTAAGCGAATATAAAGAATATGTTGCCCAAATACTCATTGCTATGATCCCATATATGTAACTGTAATCGTAGTCTGTATCCAGGTACACCCCACCCAGGGGCTCACTGTGGGGGTCTACCCGCAGGCCATATATATCATATGTTGGCTCGAGTCAAGGAAACTAATACAGGTTGTTCCAGCTGACTTCAAATACAAATGATTCCACAAAGGCGGGTACGTCCAATGGTTGGGCTCGCTATAGTGGTAGGGTCTCGATCCTCTGCACAGAATCACGTCAAAAGATATGCCAAGCCAAACCTATATACCCTCCCGTCATTAATGTTTATCAAATAATTCCTTGAAGGCCTATGACGTATGAGTTACGATAATGATCATTTAGCTACCATATGTAAGTTAAACTATGTTGTTATTATTTACTCCTAACGTGTAAGGGCTTCAAATATAGAAACTGATGATAATATAGAAATGTCATGAAAACTTAACACAAAGAGGGAGAGATAGATACTTGTAAGCTTGATGGTAGAGTGAAGAAATGATATGTAAGGTAATATAAACATTCTACCTCCATATTTCATGAGAATTATACTAACATTAATAAGAAGAAGTACAGGACGTAGGATGGTGCCTTAATGGCGAGGGAAGGTTTAGCTTTCTATACCTTAATGCTTAACTAGCTATGATAGCTTCCCGAGCCTCAAACAATTTAGCCCGCAAAAAGAAAGCCCTTATTCTCCCAATCACTATTTCCATGCATCCACTAGTCAATCAATTAACTACAAGGATAAGATATGTGTCCATCAATGACTCGTATGAGTGTTTAACAATTTATTTCAAAAATCTTCAATTATGGCCGAAACCAATTGAATTCCTTAACAAGAATCTGGAATGAATTCTAACTTTAACAACTTATATAATTCAATGGTAAATTCACCCAATTGATAGAAATCCCCAAAAGCTCCTATTTCTCCACAATTGATCATTTTTTTCCCTTTTCCTTCTCATGAAGCCATTTCAAAAACTAGTATAAAAATTCAAATTGGCTACCCCAAATACTTGTCTGTAATTAAATTCAAAAAGAAAAGGATAAAGAATTACCTCTAGGAATTCAATTCCAACTTTCGGTTATTGAAATCACCTCTCAAAGATTATTTCAAAGTTATCGTAAGAATTGTTTCCTCCCTTCCTCTTCTAGTGATTTCTCGGATACCAAGAGAAGGAGAAGAAGCCGAGTACCAGTACTCTCAGCTGTCGCCTTATGTTTTCTCTTAAGGGTGAATTTGGTTTCTTAATTTGTAGGAAAAGAAGAAAGCAAAGGAGCAATAGTAGTTGGTATTTCTTTCCTTGCAACTTTTCCTTCACCTCTTTCTATTCCTATTTTTCTACAAAGCACTAGCAGCATAGGTAAATTTCCCTTTTTCTTAAGTACTAACACCACGTACTTGACTTTTCCCAAACCAAAAATCCTCTTATATTGTTCCCCTACTCCACTTTACTTTAAAAGACCCCGCAACTTTATACATTTAAAATGTATATCACAATATTCCAAAATGTCTATTTTTCCTGCAACTTCAATACAAATTCACTAGAGAAATATATTCTACACCATTTTGCTAATATACCAAAACTCTCTCTATAGACCAAGGTTATACTGAATTTAAAATTTTCTCGAGGTGTCACAATATCTCCCACTTAGGATGATTCGTCCTCGAATGATGCTTGGACCTTGTTTTCCATTTCATAATAACCCAAGACATTCTTAAGATCATTTATTCAACTTCTGTCTCACTTGACCCACCATGAGGCCTTAAATTTGACTAACTCCCTAAATTTTCAAAAATTTTGCCTGAGTTTTCCTTGTAAATAGGCCAATCGGGTACCTGTCAGCTAGCCAGAATACATTCAAATACGCTTCACAGAGCGTAACAACACATACAATTCTCAACAAATAATGTACCCGCCTCCGCTTGGCCTTAAACTCAAGAAATAGTACACGAGGCTCCTCTCGGCCTTGCACACAACTAAAGGTCATAACCAACTATGTAACTTACCTTATACCCTGCATGTGCATGCTGTTTCCATGTAAATCTCAAGGCTCCTAGGCACAAATCATGTACCTAGAAACTAATGATCATATAGAGGGACAAGTAGTTCAAGACCCTTCTGATAGTTTTTTTAAATAAATAAGGGTATTTAGTTTTCATATCCGCTTCTGCTTCCCAAGTGGCTTCTTCTACATTCTGGTTCCTCTAAAGCACCTTTACCGACGCTATATCTTTAGTTCTCAACTTTCTGACTTGGCGATCCAATATAGCCACGAGACATCCTCAAAAGACAAGTCTCCAGCAAACTCAATACCTTCAATAGGGATGACACAGGATGGCTTTTCTAAGCATTTAAGTAGCATAGACACATAAAAGAGAGGATGCACTGCAGCTAACTTTGAAGGTAATTCTAACTCATTGGCTACCTGGCCAATCTTGCGAATAACTCTATAGGGTCCAATATACTTGAGACTCAACTTATTCTTCTTACCAAATCGCATAACGCCTTTAATAAGCGACACCTTCAAGGACACAAAATCATCAATTTGAAACTCTAAATCTCTACGTCGTACATCCGTATATGATTTTTGCCTACTCTGGGCAGTCTTTAACCGTTCTCGTATCAACTTAACCTTTTCAACAGCTTAATGGATTAGATTCGGACACAATACCTGTGTCTCACTTGTTTTGCGGAAATTTTGACTTTTGAAGAGAGTCGCCACTTAATTTTGAAAAGGAATTAAGAAACCTTTATAAAAGTTACTTCAAACGATTCTAAACAAGGAAATCGTTTTAAGTTAGAGATTCTAGATAAGCGGTTCCTATTAACATTTTGGGAAGGTGTTAGGCACCTAAAACGTCTGCTAACTTGCGGTTATCCGGACTATTTGAAAATCGTCTTTTGATTAACTTCGAAAAGATTAATTTGTTGAAATAGTGATTTGATTTTTTTCAAAAAAAAGACGTGTAAAATAGATTTAGGCGACTTAGTAGGGAATTTAACTAAGTCTAAGCAAAACTAATAAACAAATAAACACATAAAAGGGGAAGGGAGGAGAAAATAAAGGATTTAGGCCATTGGGCCCAAATCAACAAGACCTGTCCTAGTCTAGTTGGACTTCCGACCCATTTCACCTGTCCTAAACTATTTTTAGAGCCTTTGGCTCGAGTCTTGCTCCACCTGTATTAAATACAACTTTGGATTCGAGGCCGAAATGAATGAATGAATGAATAAATGACTAAATGAATAAATAAAAAGAAGACAATAATAAAAATTGAGACTTTTCAAGTCTCTTAGTGACCTCATCAATGGGTTTTGACCCATTTTCCTTCTTCGTTTATCTTCTAGCACCCGCATGCCATGTAGTGGACCTTGGGTTTAAACTTTGAACTTGACTCGAAGGGGTGAGCCTGATTTACCTATTATGAAATGCAAGAGGAGACGAGTCCATTTGGACTCGAGATATTTTTTTGCATGCAAAGAAAAGATAAAGAAATTAATATATGTTCAAGGCATAAAAGTGACATATTTCAAAGTAAAAGAAACTATCAAGAACCAATTTTTGAATGACATTTATAAGCACACTTGCACAAGAATGAGAGTCAACAAATAAAAAATGCAAAGCAAAAGTTTCACAATCATACTATGTATGAGTCAAAATATCCAAATAATTTTATTTAGCCGCAAAAGTTCGAACTTTCTTATCATTTTGAAAAGACAACATGCGAACAAAAAAGAATAAACATCTTGGATGAAAAATAAAGCTAGCACTTCATATCTTATATGAGGGTTTTGAAATTCATTAAAATAATTAGTAAGCAAATGACAAATTCTTGACTTAACTAATTACTATTTTTATTAAGGCGCAACAAATAATAATAACAATTTTTCCAACATAAAATAAATAACTTTACATGCTAGAAAAAACATATCTACCAACAATAAGTTTAAACAAGACATGGGTATTGTTTTTCAAGTAAAGATCTAAACTTTATCCAAAATAATCAAAGAATAAAGTAAAAAAAGAGAAACAATCAATATTATCTATTCTTTTCAATATAAGGGAAATAACTTTACATGCTAAAAACAAATATATCTACCAACAATAGGTTTAAACAAGACATGAGTATCGTTTTTCAAGTAAAAATCTAAATTTTATTCAAATAATCAAAGAATAAGATGAAAAGACAAAACATTCAACATTAACTATTCTTCTAAACATAAAGAAAATAACTTTACATACTAAAAATAAATGTATTCAACAACAATGAGTTTAAACAAAGCATAATACATCTTTTAAGCAAAGATTGAAACTTTATCCAAAATAATCAAAGAATAAAGTAAAAAAAGGCACATACAACTATTGTTATCTCATGTTTATATCATGGACACGAAAATAATTAGAATATCGATACCACAACGTGCTAGGGCCTTCAACGCCATCTACAGCATACAATCCCAACAAACAAAATTATATCTACGAACTACGAAGAAGAAAAAAGATGAAGAAGAAAAACAATAATAAAAACTAAAATAAAAAAAAGATGTGTTTATCTTTTTGAGGGCAGCGAAACGAGACTACGAGCTTCGTTGGAATCAACCACCATCGAAAAACGTCGCCGGCAACTCAAAAATTTTGATTAGCCGATCAACTTATGAAACAAAAACTTTTACTAAATAAAAATAACTATTTTTGCTCAAAAGGATTTTTTCACCTTTCTAGCCTTTTTTTTCTTCCTTCTCCCCTCCTCTCTCTACCAAAGTAGTGGTAGTATTTATAGGAGAGAATGGGGTATTTTTTTTCTTTTTCCACCAATGTGGGAGAAAAGTATTTATAGGAAAGGATAGAGATTTATTTCTTGTCACCTACCAATGTGGGAGAAAAAACATTTAGGGGGATTTTTGGAATGTAAAAATTAAAGATAAGGTGAGGTAGAAGATAATATGGGAGAAATCGTACAATGTAGTACAATCTTTAAATTTCAAAATTGGAAATGAATAAAGTTGGGGGAATAGTGCAATTTAAATTTATTTTTTGGTGGGAATTGGGTAAAAGTTATGAGAGTTCTTGAGAATTTTGAGGTTATTTAAAATATAACCCCAATTGGAATTTAAAATTTAGCCATATTTATTTATTTTGACCAAATTAAAAATTAATTGACGAATTGCATTGCAATTATGACTAATTTTCAATTATGGTCAAATCTAATAGATTGGCTAAATTAAATTAATACTTTTTTTTATCCCGAGCTTCTTGATTTAATAAAATGAATGCATATTTATCCAAATAAATTATTTTTGAGAATAAATTATATTTAAATTAAGATTTTAATCATTTGAATTTATTTTTAAGATAAGCCTTAATTAAATCCGATATTTTGTAAAATAAATATTTAAATAACAAATTATATAATCTCGTATAACTGAACATGGTAGTATATAATCGCTACTTAAAATGACCAAATCACGTACAAAAAATATTTTAAGTTTTTTTTTTATTTGGATGAAATAATTATTTTGGTTTATTAAAAACTAAAGAAACTCAGGATTAAATTTAGTCGTGGAGGGCAAAAATTAGGTGTCAACAGCTGCCCCCTCCCTTTGGGTAGGGTGGATGTAAGTAACCCTGGGCAAAGGGAGGTTGACGTTCTTAATTTTTGTCTGACCGTAGATTCAAATCTGAAAGAGGTTGGTTTTCGCACGAGTTTCATAGAGTCATGGCCGGACCTCGGTATTAGGTTTCCTACATATCCCAGGTTACATGAGAATTCAGGCCACTTGTAGTTCATAGAGCTTGATTTAAAGCACGATTTTCAAAAAATTCACAAGTTATCTCAGTTTTAGAGTGTTTGATAAAACTGAGAAACTGGGGAATAAAGAGATTGGGGGGAGGTTGGAATGCAGTCGAGTTTTCAACATAGATCTTAGCCTACATATCCCCAAGATTTTAGAGAATCAGACTGCTTGTAGTTCGACTCAATCGGTAGAAAAGATAGTCTTTTATTTTAGACCATCTTTAGCTCGAAATGAGTGACAAGTTGATCAAGTTGTAGAAAAGAGGCTTGTAACCTATTGACCATGAATGTGGGATCCTTTACATCCATAGTCAAGAACTTACCTAGACATAATTTCCAAAACTCTAAGTGTGTTGCCACCCGAATTTGAAAAAAAGAGAAGGTTACCCTCGGCATGAGTTTAAATTATCCCGAAGGTGAAACTGAAACCAGAATATCCTGAAATACCCATTTGCCTTCTAACAGGGGTGTGGTTGGATGGTAGTGGTGATCATCCTTTAGCTCGCGTCCAAAGAGTATGACGCCCCTCTTTAGACTATGTCCCGTTTTGCTGCTAAGAAAGAGTTCCACGTTGTGCTGCGTCCTACCTGAAATCATCCGCACCTGTGGTTTTTATTTGAGATTTTCATCCTCTCGAATGCTCTCGATAATGCTTCAAGCAAAAGGTGTTAGTACTAAATATAATTCACAAAAGAGGTATGTAGTCTTTTATCATATCTCCACGTGAGTTGTGGCCTGAAAAATGGAGTCATCTCTTCATGTGCCTGTTTGATGGGAAATAACTCACAATAACAGACATAATAACCTCCTTGGTTGTTGTATAATTATCTCATCTGTCAAGCGAATAAGTTTTCAAAGTGGGATGGCCCTTTTGGTTACCTATATCACTTGTTGTATGTGGCATATAACCTCTCCGGTTGTAGCCGATGATCGATTTATAAATTTTTACTAAATTATCAATCTTCAGATGATCTAGCGCATTATTTGATGTTGGATACGAGGCGACTTATAGATATCCTTTGAATTTCTAGCTTTTAGGTAATCCTGCACATCATCCGACTTTGGATAAGAGATGACTTACAGATATCCCTCCAATCGCTAGCTTTCAGGTATTCCTGCATATCATCCTACCTTGATACAATATGACTTGTAGATAGTCCCTCAAATTGATCATCTTTGGGTAATCCTGCACATAATCGATCTTGGATATGACGCGGCTTATAGAGAACCCTTGGACGTATCAATCTGACAATCTTGCATATCCTTCGGTAAGGATTTAGTTGCGACTTATGGATAACCTTTGAACTATCAACTTTTGGGCAATCTTGCACACTATCCGCTTAGGATGTTATTGTGGCTTACGAATGACCTACAGGCTATCAACTCATAGGTGATCTTGCACACTATCCTATTTCAAATAATATGACTTATAGATGACCTTCAAATTGTCAATTGCTAGGAAATCTTATATATCATTCATCCTTAGATAGCGACCTGAAGGCGTCCCTTCAAATCGTGTGCTCTTAATATATTCAGATGTTGATTCATGAAAAGATGATGATATCCTCGACGCTAGCGTTGTGTCTTGCGTGTCAATGAATATATTAAATTCTGATGATATCCTCGACGCCAGCATTGTGTCTAGCATGTCGACAAATCTATTGGATGATGATGATATCCTCTACGCCAGCATTGTGTCTAGCGTGTCGATAGATATATCAGATGCTGATGATATCTTTGATGCCAGCGTTGTGTTTAGCGTGTTGACAGATATATTGGATGTTGATGATATTCTCTATGCCAGCGTTGTGTCTAGCGTGTCGACAGATATATTGGATGTTGATGATATCCTCGACGCCAGTAGTGTGTATAGCGTGTCGACAGATATATTGGTTGCTGATGATATCCTCTACGCCAGCATTGTGTCTAGCGTGTCGACAGATATATTAGATGCTGATGATATCCTCGCCGCCAGCGTTGTGTTTAGCATGTCGACAGATATATGGATGCTGATGATATCCTCTACGCCAGCGTTGTGTCTAGCGTGTCGACAGATATATTGGATGTTGATGATATCCTCGACGCCAGCTTGTTTCTAGCGTGTCAACAGATATGTAATGGCCTTTGCGGCAATGATATGTGATGGCCTTTGCGGCAATGATATGCAATGGCCATTGTGGCAGTGATAAAATAATTTTACCTGGGTTCATTTGTCAGTGTCCTACTTTCTACATTTACCTGTACTCAAGGTAGATGATTAGTAGACACAAAGTCGCTTTTACTAGCGACTATTTTTAGGAAACTTCTAAATACAATACGTGTAAAGAAAATAAAGTGCTTTTGTTTGTCGCCTACGATCTCAAGAAATGAGATGGACAAATCAAAAGGTCCTCAATAAATGGGCATTAAACCTATTTTTAGGGCTGCCCTAAAATACTGTTCTTGGGCATTAATGATCTGTTGTGGTTCCCAATTTGCTCGGGGAATTTTGAAAGAGACTCACATTTTGCGTATTGATCCCTGCATCTACAGAAAAATAATTAGTTGAATGAAATTACTCCATCTTGACCTTCTTCGATCCTTGATTTGCTCCTTGCCATCTCTTGGACATTGTACCATATTAAAATTTCCACCCTGACACTCTATCCCTAATGATGTCTAGGCAAATACTAAGTAAGTGAGTAGTAAGATTTTTGAAAATAGTCATAAATTTTTGAAAATAATTTTGAAAAATTCTGTAAAATTTTAGAAAATTTCTGCCAGTCATGTCATGTACTAGCTCAATGAACGTCTTTCTCGCGGTTCTGACTATATCCGATGGATGGTTTCCAAAACTCATGATTATTGTTGGAGGGTTTCTTCATGTAGTTCTATCATAGCCAAAAATTGAGTCTACCTAGACTTTGTTACAGTTGGTGGTTTCCAAAGCTTTAACCTCTGGTGCTGGGGAATTTGAATATGTTCCGGCATTTGGTGGAAATTTTGAGGTCTTTCTCAAAATTTCTGCCCCAATTTAAACTTGTTTGAGATAATACCAATCTGAGTGGATCTGAAGTCTTTGCTGATCTTCATTCTCTTTGTTGGATGTCGATCTTCTCTTGTGAATTTTCGAGACTCCTTCTCAAAAATTCTGCCCTAGTTTCTATTTTCTAGGGTTATATGACCGAGCCGTTGGGGCGCCTACGTATCTCGTTGAAGTAGGAATCAGGTCAAACGTAGTTCAGGCCTACGCTAGAGATATATATAGAAAAATCTAATGGGTTGACCGAAGCCGACATAAGCTGCCTACGTATCCTTTTTGTTGGGAATTCAGGTCATCACGTAGTTCATACATAAAGAGACGATAAATTATCCTAAGGGGTTGACCGAAGCCGACATAGGCTGCCTACGTATCCCTTTCTTGGGAATTCAGGTCAAACGTAGTTCGTACATAAAGGGAAAGGATTCTAGGCAGTTACACACTAGCAAACAACATTATTACAAAGGTAATTACAAACAAACTAAGAAAACACAAAAACTAGAACGTCATTCAAACATAATATCTCTTTACTGCATCAGAATTGATTGGTTTAGACCACTCTGTGCCATCCATCTCAGACAAAGTCAGAGCTTCTCCAGATAGCACCTTGTGAACTATGTCTGGCCCTTGCCAATTTGGAGAGAACTTGCCCTTGTACTCCTCTTGGTGAGGGAATATTCGTTTGAGAACCAGTTGCCCCACTTTAAATGCTCGAGTTCTTACCTTCTTGTTAAAGGCACGAACCATCCTCTGTTAATACAGCTGACCATGGCATACAACGACCATTCTCTTTTCATCAATTAACATGAATTGTTCATAGCGAGCACGGACCCATTCTTCGTTACTCAGTCCAGCTTCCTGAATAATCCTTAGGGAAGGTATTTCGACCTTAGCAGGAATCACAGCTTCATTCCCGTAAACTAGTAAATAGGGAGTTGCTCCTGTGGAGGTTCAAACTGTTGTTCGATACCCTAGCAAGGCATAAGGTAACATCTCGTGCCATGATCTATCATTTTCGACCATCTTTCTCAGGATCTTCTTGATATTATTGTTAGTAGCTTCTACGGCTTCATTCATTTGGGGACGATACGTTGTCGAGTTGCGATGCATAATCTTGAACTGATCACAAATTTCTTTCATCAAGTGACTGTTTAGGTTTTCCCCATTATTAGTAATAATCGATTTCGGCACTCCGAATCGGCAAATCAAGTTATTCCTGACAAAATCTACAACCACTTTCTTAGTGACAGCTCTGTACGAAGCAGCTTCGACCCACTTAGTGAAATAATCAATGGCAACCAAAATAAATCTATGCCCATTCGATGCTAGTGGCTCTATTGGTCCGATGACATCCATACCCCAAGCTACGAAAGGCCAACGAGAATTCATTGCGTGAATCTCGTGTGGAGGCATTCAGATCAAATCTCCGTGTATTTGACATTTTGGACATCTCTGCACAAACTTACTACAATCATTTTCCATAGTCATCCCGAAGTAACCGGTTCTCAGGATCTTTCTGGCAAGGACAAACCCATTCATGTAGGGCCTACAAACTCCTGCGTGTACTTTGTTTATCAATTTATTGGCTTTTGCCACATCGACGCATCTTAGGAATCCCAAATCAGGAGTCCTCCTAAAAAGAATTTCTCCACTTGGAAAGTAATTTTTTGCCAAATGCCGGATTGTCTTCTTTTGGTTGTTACTAGCCTCTTCAGGATATATTCCAGATTCCAAATACCTCTTAATGTCATAGTACCAAGGCCTTCCATCAGGCTCCTCTTCCACGTGTATGCAATGCGCGGGATGCTCATTTAGGCTTATTTCCAAAGGATCGATGTCACTCTAATCTGGGTGCTGAATCATGGAAGATATCATGGCCAAAGCGTCAGCAAACTCGTTTTGTTTCCGTGGGATATGTCTAAAATCAACATCCTTGAATCTTCCGCATAATTCTTGCACCAGCTCCACATAAGGAGTAATCTTGGAGTTTTTTATCGCCTATTCTCCCCGTACTTGGTGAATCAGCAAATCTGAATCTCTGATGGCTAGCAATTCACGAACACCCATGTCAAGTGCCAATTTGAAGCCCAGGATGCAAGCTTCATATTCAGCCATGTTATTGGTGTATGGAAAACGTAACTTAGCAGTTACCAGATAATGTTGGCCCATTTCTGACACCAAAACTGCTCCAATTCCTGAACCTTTGAAGTTGACCGCCCCATAAAAAAATAGCCTCCATCCGGGGTAGATTTCCATGATATCTTCTCCTACGAACAAAACTTCCTCGTTTGGAAAGTATATCCGAAGTGGCTCGTATTCCTCATCAACTGGGTTTTCATCCAAATGATCTGCTAAGGCTTGCCCCTTGATTGCTTTTTGGGTTATATACACAATGTCAAACTCACTCAGCAACATTTGCCACTTGGCTAGCTTTCCTGTAGGCATGGCCTTCTGAAATATATACTTTAATGGATCCATTTTCAAGATTAGGTAAGTTGTGTAGGACAATAGATAATGCTCAACTTTTGTGCCGTCCAAGTCAAAGCACAACATATCCTTTTTATAAGAGTGTAACGGGCTTCATATGGTGTGAACTTTTTACTCAAGTAGTAAATGGCTTTCTCTTTCCTGCCGATCTCATCATGTTGCCCGAGGACGCATCCGAAAGCATTTTCTGGGACTGACAGGTAAAGCAATAATGGAATTTCTTCTCTCGGTGGGACCAAAATCGGTGGTGCAGACAAGTATTCCTTGATGCGATCAAAAGATCTCTGACATTCTTCTGTCCACTCATTCAGTGCATTTTTCTTCAACATCTTGAGAATTGGCTCGCATATGACTGTTGATTGAGCAGTGAATCTGCCAATGTAATTTAGATGACCCAGGAAACTCATAACTTCATTCTTGGTCCTTGACGGTGGCAAGTCTTGAATTGTCTTAATTTTGGATGGGTCTAGCTCGATCCCCCTTCTACTGACTATGAACCCTAGCAACTTCCCTTATGGCACACCAAAAGCACACTTAGTAGGATTTAACTTCAAACTGTACTTTCTTAATCTGTTGAAGAATTTTTCCAGATGAGATAGATGATCTAAACTCTTGTGGGATTTGATAATTACATCATCCACGTACACCTCAATCTCCTTATGGATCATATCATGGAAAATCATCGTCATGGACCTCATATATGTTGCACCTGCATTCTTGAGACCAAACGACATTACCCTGTAATGATAAACACCCTAGCGCGTAATAAAAGCCATTTTTTCTGCATCTTTCTCATCTATCAGTATTTGATGATAGCCGGTGAAACAATCAACGAATGACTGCATTTCATGTTTCGCACAGTTATCGATGAGAATGTGGATGTTGGGCAACGAAAAATTATCTTTAGGACTGGCTCTGTTCAAGTCTCTATAGTCAACACAAATTCGAATCTTGTCATCCTTATTTGGCAGAGGGACGATGTTGGCCAACCATGTCAATATTTTGTGACCTCGATAACCATAGACTGGATTTATTTTGTCACTTCTTCCTTAATCTTTAGACTTAAATCTGGCTTGAATTTTCTCATTTTTTGCTTGACTGGATCAAACTCAGAATTTATCGGCAATTTATGTGACACAATGTTGGTGCTCAACCCTGGCATATCATCATAGGACCAAGCAAACACGTCGATATACTCTGGCAACAGGTGGATGAGCTCCTAAGTTGACTGTTTTAGTTTTTACCAGATTGGGTTTTTCGCGATTCTCAAATTCCTCCCTATCTTTAACTAACTGTTCCTCGTCATCGTCCTTCCAACCATCATCGTCCCCTTCATTTTGTTCGTTTAGGCTTTGACATGACACAACATTGGCAGGTTTTAAGCTACTGCTACTGTAATGGACAAACAAACTAAGTTAGATCGTAAGAAAATAACAAAACATATGACTAGGAGCGTTTTAGAACTAATATAGTTTTCCAAATAAATGAAGGCCTTTTCATTGAAATTTGAGAAATAATTACAAAACCATCGCTTGTGACTTGCACAAATACAAGCCATACGAAAATAAAGTTTTGAGATATAAAAGGTGGATCGCGGGGCCTCCTCCAGATCATCACCGATTTCAAAACTATTAGTAATTGCCCTTTCATCTACCACGACGGGCGACGGGTTATGAGTAGAGTGGAGGTCCAATTTTGCAAAGCCTCCCCTGGCGTAATCTGCTTCACCCCGCTGGACTCTGGGAGATCTTCTGGTACAGCATTGCATCCTTCAAACAAATTTCCTATCCCATCCCCAAGACCATCATCATCTGACATCTCTCGTTCTGGAAATGACTGGAACAGGAGTGGCAAGGGCCTAAATAGACTCTTTTATGGCTCATCCTCAACCCTATCTTTTCTGGTAAGCTGATACCCTAACCCGTTCTTAGAGCTTCTCTCTGGGATAACAATAGGCTCGATAATTCCTTGTAAATTCTTTCCCAAGCCTCGAACAGGTTCAAACCTATTTCTTAACATTACAGTTGCAATTATTTTGTAGACAGAAGGCATTGATATTTTGGGTGTCGAATCTCTTTCCACAACGTTTACAATTTCCACTGTATAGAAACTTCTACCTTTTGGAACATCTTCAATCACCGGTACATAACCATTGGGACGGTCCGCTTGACTTCCTTCTCTTTGGATGACTACTTCATGATCTTTCCAAATGAACTTCAATAATTGATGAAGGGGTGATGAAATTGCCTTTGCCCTGTGTATCCATGGTCTTTCCAAAAGCAGGTTGTAGCTAGTATGGATATCCATAATATGAAACTTAGTCTTAAACTCAGCAGGCCCCATTTGGATGTGCAAATCAATCTCTCTTATAGTATCTCTCTGCCCTCCATTGAATGCTCTCACATTTATGTGACTTTGATGAATTTTCCCCTGATCATAGCCCATTTGGACCAATGTGGAGAGGGGATAAGTATTCACACCAGATCCATCGTCTATTAATACCTGATTAATTGCATAATCTCAATAAATGATGGTGACGTGCATGGCTTTGTTGTGCATTGCTCCTTCAAACGGCAACTCTTCGTTACTGAAGGATATGCGATGGTTCCCCACAACATTCCCTATCATCACAGCCAAATTCTCAACCCTTATTCCTGCGGGAACATATGATTCCTCCAAGACCTTCAACAGAGCCTGTCGGTGGTGTTGCGAGCTCAATAATAATGCCAAGACAGAGATTTAGGCTTGCGTTTTTTCCAAGTGTTTGACAATTGAGTAATCCTTTGGTGTCATACACCTCCAAAATTCCTCAGCCTCTCCTTCAGTGATTGGCCTTTTCTGTGAATCTTTCTTATTGGTCAATTCCTCAGGGATGTAACATCGTCCTGATCGCGTCATCCCCTGGGAAGCGGTGGTTTGCACAATAAATTCCTTCTTTGGAGGGGGAACGTACACTTGAGTCGGTGCAGTCATCACTATAAATGAGGCTTTCTCGCTGATACTTAAGGTAACCATAGCTTTCTCTATCTTTCCTACCTCTTCTACCCTTTTGTGCTTTTCGGAGTTCACCTGGGTAATGGTCTTACCAGATGCTTATTCGCCTTCTATTTCAATCATGTTAACTGTAGGTCCTCCATGGTTGGGCAGTGGATTACTGCTAATATTTGGAGTATGTGCCTGGAGCGTGATGAGCTTTTGATCAATCAGATCTTGGATTCTGTGTTTCAAGATAAGACAGTCCTCGATACTATGCCCTGCTACTCCTGAATAATAGGAACAATTTTGATCAGGGTGATAAAATCGGGAGCTAGGATTGACAGGCTTTGGCTGTGCTGGCTGTAAATGACCAGCATTCTTCAATCTTTCAAACAATTGGGTGCGACTTTCAGCTAGTGGGGTAAAGTTTCGAGGAGGTTTCTTTTCGTGGTTTGGACGCTGGGGGTTATACAGGCTTACGGTTGTAGGAGGGGGTACTTGGTGGTAATTTAGAGGTGTTTGGAAATTTGTTCGGCTATTATGGGGAGTAGTTTGGAAATGAGACTGATAATTTAGAGGTGAAACTGGGTATTGGGGAAAGATATTTGGCTGTAAAGCTTGGTATGATGGTGGGATATTTGGGAGTGGAGTTTGGTATTGGGGGTGGACGTAGACTGCGTGTGGAAGGTTAGGTGATGGCAGGGAATATAAAACATTTCTAAAGTTGAATCGCTGTTTCAATTTTGTAATAGAATTGGCAGAAACCCCACCTACCTCTTCCTTCTTCTTCTTAGAAAACATGGCAGTTACAGATGATGTCGGGTTTTTGGTAATTTTTCCTGTCCAAATACCTTCTTCCAATGATTCTCCTATTTTTACCAAATCCGCAAAGGTTTCTCTGACAGTGGACACCATCCTGGTATAATATTCTCCTTCTTGAGCGCGAGAGAACACAGATACCATTCGGACATGGGGGTTTGCACTTTGGTAGCTTCTTTCCTCTAACGAAAAGCATAGTCTCGAAAATTCTCAACGCTCTTTTGTTTGATCTGATCTAGTGAATATCGGTTAGGGACTATTTTGATGTTGAATGCGAATCGGTGAAGGAAACCCTTGGCCAAAGTTGGCTCCTGAGACATGAACCACTCCAAGGCTTCACCATTCAAACTTCGACTGAATAGGCGCATCAATAGCGCCTTGTTTTTCCCTATCCCTATCAGTTACTCACAGTACCTTCTTAGATGGGCCATTGGATTTTCGGTACCGTCAAACATCTCAAACTTAGGGACTTTGTACCCTTCTGGTAGATCTACTTCCGCGTGAACACATAAATCGTCATACCCCAAACCGTCGTGGTCTTTGGCTCCATGAGACTCTTTGATCCTCATGATCTCCTCCTTCATAGCTAGTAAATTTCTTTCATACTGGGCCTTCCACTCTTTCTCCTTCTTCTCATAATGGTCCATCTCGAGATTAGGAAGGCGTTCATAGGTGTCAGGGGATACAATAGCCTGAAGGGGATTTGGAAGGAAGGCTTGATTTTATGGATGAAAGGAACTTGGTTGGTAAGTGGGAAGGATGTTTTGGAAATTGGGAAGGCTCTGCGGACTTTGCGAGTAGTTTGGCAGAATTTGAGAAGGATTTTGCAGATTTGGACATGAATTTGGTGGATTCAAAGGTAGGCTTGACGTATTTTATGGATTTGGGAGTGGATCTTACGGATTTGGAAATGTGTTTTGAGAATTTGGGAATGGATTTGAAGGTGGGTTCTGTGGAGTTACACATGGATTTTGTGGATGGTAGACGTTTGGATTATTTTCACAATTAGTATTTTGGACAAATGGAGGAGCGAAGCCGAATGATACGTTATTCGGCTGATCCCCGAGAATAGGTGTGCTGAGGGGAGAAATTTGGAGTGGAGTCCCGTGTCCTCCCAGAGCAGGAGCATTGACGGTGATGGCTAAGTTAGCAAAATCCCGAGTGTGATTTATTCTTCCTGAAGTATTTCTAACTTTCTTGCAAGTTCCGCAATCATCTTATTCTGTTCCGCTATCACATTATCCCGGATAGTCAGTGCGCTTTCTTCATCATTTCCCATCATTTTTGAATGATGGTCAGAGGATGGGATTTTGTGTGCTTTGGATCGAGTGAAGTGGGGATGTTCTGCCAGCTTATATCAACATGGAGTAATTTCTATTATCTGTAAAGTAAAACATCTCAAAGGCAGATGTGTTAGTTTTCGTATGTGATAAGTAATGCAAAATATTTGACAGAAAATAACCATATAGAATTGTTTGAGTCCTAGACAAATTCATCTATAGGAGCATAGCGGATAAACTTGCCTTTGATCCAAACAAACACCACAAGCACACAAAACATTATAATAATGCGTATCCTAACTGGGGTGACCCTTTTTGAGCTAAGAGTTCAGGCCTAATGATTTTTGAAGAAAGTATATACTTCCCTAAAGTCAATCCATTATTCCCCAATTTATATAGATACGAAACGGGCATAAATGCGTACAAACGATAACAAAAGATGGATACAATCTTTGGGGGAAAAGGGAAATAACATGAAAAAGGATAAGTTCCTGCGCAGGGGAGAATAGAAAAACTAGCTACTTGAGGCTCCTTCGTCTGCCTTTGCCTTCTTAGCTTTGTCCACTTCTCATATTGGTGACATCTGTCGGCGCTCAAATTGTGCCTTAGATGTAACCTCCCAAATCGATCAATTTCTTGCTTAACTTGCTTCAATTCTTCTTACGAAAGTAAGCAAATCAAGCTTTCTCCCGGCCCCCAAAGGATAATGGATTGAATTAGATAGGCATAAATTTTCTTCAACACATAAATATGGTTCATCTATAATTGACTCGGGGTCAATAGACGTAGGGCAGGTATTCTAATGGGCCCAATACCCCGCTCGGGTATTGGGTCGTCCTAGGCTCATGCCTAAAATAGGGTTTTCATTTCGTTCTATCCTAGGTGTCTAGAGTGGGTTTGAACATTGGTTCTCAAGCGGACAACTTGAGTATGAAAATACGAACAGCGTCAGATGACTCACGTGCTGATAAGCTGTTCGTATTTCCAACACATTTTGGAATTAAACAACAGGGGCCGGTACATCCACGAAACCCCAAAACAGTTTATAAGATGCAGGAATATGCCATGAGATACGATAATTAAACTTTACATAATCAGAATACATAAACAGTTAATCAAAAGACGAAATCAATCATTTGGTTAGAACCTAGTTAAAGATCCCCAGTAGAGTCGCCATTTCTGTTTTACGGAAATTTTGACTTTTGAAGAGAGTCGCCATTTAATTTTGAAAAGGATTAAGAAACCTTTATAAAAGTTACTTCAAATGATTCCAAATAGGAAAATCGTTTTAAGTTAGAGATTCTAGATAAGCAGTTCCTATTAACGTTTTAGGAAGGTATTAGGCACCTAAAACGTCCGCTAACTTGCGATTATCCGAATTGTTTGAAAATCGTCTTTTGATTAACTTCGAAAAGATTAATTTGTTGAAATAGTGATTTAATTTTTTTTCAAAAAAAAGACTTGTGTAAAATAGATTTAGGCAACTTAGTAGGGATTTTAACTAAGTCTAAACAAAACTAATAAACAAATAAACACATAAAAGGGGAAGGGAGGAGAAAGTAAAGGATTTAGGCCATTGGGCCCAAATCAACATGACCTATCCTAGTCTAGTTGGGCTTCCGACCCATTTCACCTGTTCTAAACTATTTTTAGAGCCTTTAGCTCGAGTCTTGCTCCACCTGTATTAAATACAATTTTGGCTTCGAGGCCGAAATGAATGAATGAATGACTAAATAAATAAATAAAAATAAGACAATAATAAAAATATAGACTTTTCAAGTCTCTTAGTGACCTCATCAATGAGTTTTGACCCATTTTCCTTCTTCGTCTATCTTCTAGCGATGTAGTGAACCTTGGGTTTAAACTTCGAACTTGACTCGAAGGGGTGTGCCTCATTTACCCATTATGAAATGCAAGAAGAGAGGAGTCCATTTGGACTCGAGATATCTTTTTGCATGCAAAGAAAAGATAAAGAAATTAATATATGTTCAAGGCATAAAAGTGACATTTTTCAAAATAAAAGAAACTATCAAGAACCAATTTTTGAATGACAAGAATAAGCACAGTTGCACAAGAATGAGAGTCAACAAATAAAAGATGCAAAGCAAAAGTTTCACAATCATACTATGCATGAGTCAAAAATATCCAAATAATTTTATTTAGCCGCAAAAGTTCGAACTTTCTAATCATTTTGAAAAAACAACATGCGAACAAAGAAGAATAAACATCTTGGATGAAAAATAAAGCTAGCACTTCATATCTTATATGAGGGTTTTGAAATCCATTAAAATAATTAGTAAGCAAATGACAAATTCTTGACTTAACTAATTACTATTTTTATTAAGGTGCAACAAATAATAATAACTATTCTTCCAACATAAAATAAACAACTTTACATGATAGAAAAAACATATCTACCAACAATAAGTTTAAACAAGACATGGGTATTGTTTTTCAAGTAAAGATCTAAACTTTATCTAAAATAATCAAAGAATAAAGTAAAAAAAGAGAAACAATCAATATTATCTATTCTTTCCAACATAAAGGAAATAACCTTTACATGCTAAAAACAAATATATCTACCAACAATAAGTTTAAACAAGACATGAGTATCGTTTTTCAAGTAAAGATCTAAACTTTATTCAAATAATCAAAGAATAAGGTGAAAAGACAAAACATTCAACATTAACTATTCTTCTAAACATAAAGAAAAAAACTTTACATACTAAATATAAATGTATCCAACAACAATGAGTTTAAACAAAGCATAAATACATCTTTTAAGTAAAAAGATTGAAACTTTATCTAAAATAATCAAAGAATAAAGTAGAAAAAGGCACATACAACTATTGCTAGCTCATTTTTATATCATGAACACGAAAATAATTAGAATATCGATACCACAACGTGCTAGAGCCTTCAACGCCATCTACAACATACAATCCCAACAAACAAAATTATATCTACGAACTACGAAGAAGAAAAAAGATGAAGAAGAAAACAATAATAAAAACTAAAATAAAAAAAATATGTGTTTACCTTTTTGGGTGCAGCAAAACGAGACTACGAGCTTCGTTGAATCAACCACCACCGAAAAACGTCGCCGGCAACTCAAAAATCTTGATTAGCCGATCAACTTATGAAACAAAAACTTTTATTAAATAAAAATAACTATTTTTGCTCAAAAGGATTTTTTTCACATTTCTAGCCTTTTTTTTTCTTTCTTCTCCTCTCCTCTCTCTACCAAAGTAGTGGTAGTATTTATAGGAGAGAATGGAGTATTTTTTGTTCTTTTTCCACCAATGTGGGAGAAAAGTATTTATAGGAAAGGATAGATATTTATTTCTTGTGATCTACCAATGTGGGAGAAAAAACATTTAGGGTTTTTTGAAATGTAAAAATTAAAGATAAGGTGAGGTAGAAGATAATGTGGGAGAAATAGTTCAATGTAGTACAATCTTTGAATTTCAAAATTGGAAAAGAACAAAGTTGGGGGGAATAGTGCAATTTGAATTTATTTTTTGGTGGAAATTGGGTAAAAGTTAGGAGAGTTCTTGAGAATTTTGGGGTTATTTAAAATATAACCCCAATTGAAATTTTAAATTTAGTCATATTTATTTATTTTGACCAAATTAAAAATTAATCGACGAATTGCATTGCAATTATGACCAATTTTTAATTATGGTCAAATCTAATAGATTAGCTAAATTAAATTAATACTTTTTTTATCCCGAGTTTCTTGATTTAATAAAATGAATGCATATTTATCCAAATAAATTATTTTTGAGAATAAATTATATTTAAATTAAGATTTTAATCATTTGAATTTATTTTCAAGATAAGCCTTAATTAAATCCGATATTTTGTAAAATAAATATTTAAGTAACAAATTTTATAATCTCATATAACTGAACATGATAGTATATAATCGCTACTTAAAATGACAAAATCACGTACGAAAAATATTTTAAGTTTTTTTTTTTATTTGGATGAAATAATTATTTTGGTTTATTAAAAACTGAAGAAACTCAGGATTAAATTTAGTCGTGGAGGGCAAAAATTAGGTGTCAACATCACCTACTTCAAACCAACCAATAGGCGATCTACATCGTCTTCCATAGAGAGCTTCGAATGGAGCCATGCCAATGCTGGAGTGATAACTATTATTATAAGCAAATTCTATTAAAGGCAAATGATCATCCCAATTACCTTTAAAATCCAGCGCAGAAGCTCTCAATATATCTTCGAGTGTCTTAATGGTGCGCTCAGCTTGGCCGTCTGTCTGAGGATGAAATATAGTACCAGTTTAACCTGTGTACCCAAGATCTTATGGAATAATCTCCAAAACTGAGCTTTAAATGGGGAACCTCTATCTGAAATAATGGACATCGGGGTCCCGTGTAGGTGGATAATCTCTTTTACATAAATCTTGGCATATTCGTCAGCTGTGCTGGTAGATTTAACGGAAAGAAAATGGGCTGATTTCGTCAACCGATCTACTATTACCCAAATAATGTCATATTTTTTTTAAGAAAAAGTTAAGCCTACAACGAAGACCATATTAATAGCATCCCACTTCCACACAATAATACAAAAGGTTTGAGCTAGGCCACCGGGTCTCTGATGTTCTATTTTCAATTGCTGACAATTGGGGTACTGTGCCACATATTCTGCTATATCTTTCTTCATGTCATTCCACCAATAGATCTCTTTAAGATCATGATACATTTTTGTAGAGCCGAGATGGATTGAATAACGAGAACAATGTGCTTTAACCATAATTTATTGTCGCAACCCATCTACATCACACACACATAATCTACCTCGACACCTCAAGGTGCCATCACCTGCTAGTTCAAATATCGTGATTGGATATTGTTGAATTCCTTCTTTGTATTGGAACAATAAGAGGTCATCATACTGCCTCTGCTTAACCAATGCCACAAGTGACGACTCGGTTGTATTAAGTACCATAACGCCACCATCTTCGGAATCCAAAAGGCAAATGCTAAGATTGGCCAATTTGTGAACATCTTTTGCTACTTCCCGCTGAATAGGTAGCAGATGCACTAGACTACCCATGGATAGTCGACTAAGAGCATCAGCTATAATGTTACCTTTACCGGGATGATAGAGAATATGGACATCATAATCCTTCAGTAATTCTAGCCACCTTCTCTGCCTTAAGTTCCACTCTTTCTACTTGAATAAATATTGAAGACTTGTATGATCGGTAAATATATCAACATGCACTCCGTATAAATAATGGCACTTTATTTTAAGCGCGAATACCATATCTGCAAGCTCTAGGTCATGAGTGGGATAATTCTGTTCATGCTTCTTTAGTTGTCGAGATGCATACGCTATAACTCTTCCATGCTACATTAGGATGCAACCCAAACCAACACCTGAAGCATCACAGTACACCATATAGAATTCTGTGCCCTCTAGTAAGGCCAACACTGGCGTAGTGGTTAATCTATGTTTCAACTTTTGGAATCTTCTTTCGTAAGCATCCGACCACTGGTACTTGACCACTTTCTGCATTAATTTGGTCAATGGGGAAGAAATAGAGGAAAAGCTCTCCACAAATCTCCTGTAGTAACCAACTAGCCCCAAGAAACTATGTTTCTCGGTAGGAGTGGTTGGTCGAGGCCAATTCTTCACAGCTTCTATCTTCTGACAATCTACTCGAATGCCTTCTCCAGATACCACATGACCAAGAAAGGCTACCGAGATCAACCAAAACTTACACTTAAAGAACTTAGCATACAACTGGTGCTCTCTGAGTTTCTATAATACCGACCTCAAATGATCTGCATGCTCAACTTCATTATGTGAATATATCAAAATATCATCTATAAATACAATCACATACATATCAAGAAAAGGTTTGAAGATCCTGTTCATCATGTCCATTAAGGCTATCGGAGCATTCGTTAGTCCAAATGACGTGACAAGGAACTCAAAGTGCCCATATCTTGTTCGAAAGGCTGTTTTGGGAATATCTATTTCATGAATCCTTAACTGTTGATAACCGGACCTCAAATCGACCTTTGAAAAGCATTTAGCTCCCTGCAATTGATCAAATAAATCATCTATTCGGGGAAGAGGGTACTTATTCTTTATTGTTACTTTGTTCAGCTGCCTGTAATTTATACACATTCCCAACGTGCTGTCTTTCTTACGTACAAAAAGCACTGGCGTATCCCAAGGTGATATACTAGGCCGAATGAAACCTTTATCAAGTAATTCCTTTAATTGTTCTTTTAGCTCCTTCAGTTCTACAAGCGCCATTCTATAAGACGGAATCGATATCGACTGGGTACCGGGATCGACATCAATACCAAAGTCGATCTCTCTGTAGGAGGTAATCCAGGGAGTTCATCAGGAAACATATCTGCATACTCGTTCACCATAGGTACAGATTCTAAAGTTGGTGCCTAATTTTCGGCCCCAATGTCTTTCACTTAGACTAGGTGATACAAACACCCTTTGGCAATAAGTTTTTGTGCCTTAAGAAAGGAGATAAACCTCCCTCTAGGTATCATAGAATCACCCCTCCACTCTAAGACTGGCTCCTCTGGAAAATGGAAATGGGCTATCTTGGCCCAAAATCAGCTGTAGCATATCAAGAGGATAACTAATCCATACCCATAATAAAATCAAAATCAACCATTTTAAGCTCAATCAGACTATCCAATGTAGAACGACCACATACTGTCACAACACAATCATAATAGACCTGTGTAGCTATAATAGAACCTCCTACTAGAGTTGATACTACAAATGGTTCGCGTAATAACTCCGGCTCAATTCCAAACTTCTTAGCAATAAATGGAGTAACATATGACAAGGTGGATCTTGGGTCTATCAAGGCAAATACATCATGTGAAAAGACATCTAAGGTACCTGTGACCACATCTGGAGATGCCTCTGAATCCTGTTGACCAGCTAGTGCATACATACGGTTTGGGCCTGCGCTCGAACCAGGCCCTCTGCCCCTACCAAATCCTCTACCTGCTGATGCCTGAGAACCGCGATAAGAAGAAGGCACTTTGACTACGGTATAAAATTCCTTACTAGGTGTTTTAGTAAGGTTGGAGTCAAAAGAGGGTTATTTCTTTTGGGTGTTTAGTAGGCACTTTGTGTCTTGTACTGTGACTATGGTGTAAAATTCCTTACTATAGTAATATCAATTGCTCCTCTTGGTCCGTGGGGTTTTCCCTTATTTAGAAGGGTTTCCATATAAAAATCTTGGTGTCATTATTGCTCTCATTATTCTTGTTGATTAACCATATTATTGTTGTCACATTTACTGCTCTTTATTACCGCAATATTATTATCGTGGCGGGATTTATTCCCAACAATTGGTATCTGAGAGCAGGTTCTGCTCATTCACAAAAATAATATTTGCGGTTAGTGGTACTATACTTGGTAAAAATAAAATGTCCGGAGTAAAGTATGAGGTAGCGAAATTCGATGGTGATAGCGGTTTTGGGCGGTGCCCAACTCCATTAGTATGAGACCTTTTGGAAGGTGTCCAAAAATAAATTCGTAGGCTTGGCCCAAAACGGACAATATCATACTAGTGCGGAGTTTGGATGAAGTTATACGCAGTCCCAACAGTCACTGCATGTTACAGAACCATGTTTTCTTAATTGAGTTTAAAATTTAAGTTATTATTAGTGTAAGGAATTATTATATTACACAACTATATATAAAATAAAAAAAGAATAATTTCGTGTATTAATGCTCTCGCTATACGTAAGGTTCAAGAAAGAGCCTCAAGGATATCTAATATGCACACTTACGCTGCAATTCTATAAGAAGTTGTTTCCATAACTTGAATATATGATCTCCTAATCAAATATTACACAATTATGTTACTTTAAAATAAGTTACGAGTAGCTTTTTACATTTAACGCGTGGATGACCAGTTAAACGTTTTTTAAGCAAATATAAATGAAAAAACATGATAAGTATTTTGAGACAGTGAGTATAACTTTCTAGGGTTTTGTCCAAAGAAATTGCTGGTAAACACTTTAATAAGTGCTGCATCTGCTACAAACATTGCAAATTAAATACTATCTCAGCTTTTCAGTTAAAATTAAAAATAGAATAGAATAAATTCTGCTGTTCTTTTCAGTAGTTTATATAGCACATTGCATTAAGTAGAAGTATGCGAATTGAATACTAAGATTTTTTTGGTAGAAGAATTTAATAGATATGACTCACCTAAACACTATAATATTCAAAAGTAATGCTAAAAAATTCAGAGCTTATAATATTTTATTGTTTCTCTACATTAAATAGCAGTTTATGTAATGGCTGCAAAAGTACATCTAACCTCCCTACCTACTTAATTAATATTTCGTCTGTTTTATTTTATTTGATCGTTGAAAATTAAATTAGGATTTCAATTTACTTAGTTCTCGTCTACTTTAAAAAATCAAGTGAGTTTAATCTTTTTCATACTATGTATTAGTTAATTACATAAAGTAGTAGTAATCAATATTAGAGTTTCAAAAACATCATTAATGAAGTTAGTTTGATAAAATATACTTTTAATTGAAGTTTTCTTAAATGGATGAGTCAGGTATATACGTGAAACAATTAAAACGGAAGGAGTATAAGTGAAATACTTTATGTAATCTCATAAGTAAAATCTGACGATGATAAAATATATGTAGACCGTATTCCTATCTTGCATTATGTTAGAGTATTAATTTCGATAGACTTTCGGCTAAAAAAACTCCAGTAAACTATACAAAATGGCTTAAAATATTTTTATTTATTTAATTATTGAGCTCGTAAAGATACAATTATAAAGCCAAATCTCAAATATGGCCTATACCGCAATAAGTACTCTTTCCTTTTGTTTTATTTTATGTGACATGATTTTTAAAAAAAAAATCAGTTTAGAAATAATTTATTGCTATATTTAAAAAATAATTTAATTCAATTCTTTTTATTATTCTTAATGAGATATTTTTAATAACATAAACATTTATAATTGTTAGGTTATAAATTTTGAAAAGCTCTTTACTTTTTAATATTATGTCTAATCAAGTACTCGTATAAAATGAGAAGGAATGATTATTAATTAATGAATTTGGAATATTATTTATCTACTTTTTAAGTAGGTGGTAAATTTTGGGATTTTGTAACACGTGAATTTAATATGAAGATCTTGTACATTTTTCAAACATGTCGTGATCCTCTTTAATTATTCAATTTCTACGAAGAAGGTTGAAATATTAAAAATGAATCAACAAACCGAAATTATTGGTTTGATCCCATTTTATTATGTGGTTTATAGGGTGTTTCTTTTTTACATCCCACTTTGTGAGAATATATTGAATATGTTGTTGCAATATAGGGTTTTTTTAGTCAGTTTCAAAAAAAAATATTTATAAATAATGTTTTAATTCAAACTTTTCACGTGACATATTTAGGACTACAAAATTAGACGACATTTTAATACTGACAATTTTCTGCTAAATGTCTCTCAATATTAAGAGTCTTTCCATTAAATAGAAAGTATTCAAAGATTACATCCCTAAAGATTCGTCTTCCTATCCCTAAAGATCAATTTTTCTATCCCTCTAAATCCGCAGCTCTATCCCACAAAATTTGTTCTACTATAGCCACTACTATTCTCTTTAATTACTAAGTCAAATCTATTTAATTACAATAGTATACAACAATATATAGATAAATTAATATATACAATATTTACATCATGCTAACATCTCCCCTCAAATTGATGTTGGTCGACCAAGAAACATCAATTTGCCAACTAGAAACTGATGTCGTCGTTGTGTCATTGATTGTGTAAATGCATCAGTTATTTGAAGATCACTGAACACGTGCGGAAGAGTAATGACACCTTTATCTATAGCTTCCCGTATATAATGAGTCTACTTAAATGGAATAGAGGACTCAATCAATAAAGTACGAGTGACATCTAAGAGATGATGATTTTTATGTTCAGCAACCCCATTTTACTGTGGTGTATATGGACTCGCATTGTGAGACAATTCTTTTTTCAAGCAAAAAGTTCTTGAACTCATAAGACATATATTCTCCATTAGAACTAGATCTTAATAATTTGATGCATGTAGAAAATTAAGTCTCAATATAGGCTAAAAATGTCTTGAATATGACAAATACCTCTGATTTGAAACGAAGAAAATATACCCACATAAATTGACTATAATCATCTATAAATATCACAAAGTATTTGAAATGAGCATGAGAAATAATTGGTGAAATACCCCAAACATCACTATGAATGACATCTAAACACTTTGTAGCACAACTACCAAAATTAGGAAAAGGAAGAATTTTACTCTTGCCTAATTTCAAGTAGAACAATCAAAGAAAGCAGTGGAAAATTGATTTTTGTTCCCCAATAGATTCGAATTTGATAAATGAGACAACACAATAGAATTTGGATATCCTAAGCGCTTATGCCATACCTCAGTCTTATTAGGTGAAGAAGTACAAGCAAATGATAGAACACGAGGAATGAAAAAGTGTATAGGAAACAGTCGTCCAAATTTAGGCCCTTTCGCAATCATCGTCTCCGTCACCTGATCCTGCGCAAGATAACCATTACAAAAAAAATTCACATCACAATTATTATCTACTAATTGTCCAACTGAAATAAGACTAGTGGAGAGCTTTGGTGACACAAAAACATTGTTGAAAGTTTTAGTAATATCCCCAACCTTAGTAATGGATAAATTACTACCATAGGCAACTTGAATTTGCGATAGACTATGATACTTACGGATATTTTTTAGCATACTAGATGGGTTGGTCATATGATTCGAAGTGCCAGAATCAACAAGCCAAAAATTAGATGCAAGATCATTATCTTGTATCCCTAAAGCTGAAAAGGCTGAAATAATTATTTGTCTTACCCTTTCAGGAGTAAGAACTTGTCCCGAAGATGAGTTATCAGTAGTTAAACCATTTGTCCCACCTTGAAAAGCATTGAACTTACGGTTTTAAGTGTGTGTGAGACACTCTTTGATAATGTGTCTTTGTTGTTTGCAATAATTACAAAATTTTCTACCACAATTGCTAGCAATATGACCATATTCCTTGCAACTGTAGCATTGAGTTCTAGTCATATCCCTACTCTGTTCTTTACCTTGACCAGCAAATCCAATAACAATATTATCAACTTTCTTGAAAGCATTTTGTGTGACAAAAAGCTATTTTTTATGGAGTAATTTTCTAAAACAAATATCCAAGGAGGGAGACGGGTCACGATTCATCAAGTGGGAGCTAACACTCTCAAACTCAGAGCGTAATCTTCATAAAAAATTGATCTCGATTGCTTTACTCATGAACTCGCTGAATTAGAGAGAACGATTCGGCAGGTATTTTGGCATAAACAATATATGTAAATTCAGCCCATAAGTTCTTAAATCCACAAAAATAATCCTGAACAGAAAGATCTCCTTGAGAGTAATTAGCAATTTCATACTCTAAGTGAAAGCGTCGAGCACTATAATCTTGGTTTTTAACCTTTCGTAAATAATTCCACGTGGCTTTAGATGTCTTGTAAGGCCTAAAATTAAGAACAATAAGTGGGTCAATTGACCCTAAAAGCTCTGTCATCACCCCAGAATCTTTAATCGTCCATTAACTTAACTTTGTGGGATCAATAGGATCAAGATTGGCTCCATCTATATTTCTCTATAGTTCTTTTCCGGTGACAAATTACAGAAAGTGAAACTCCCAAGAAGAAAAATTCTTTCCAGTGAAACGAACGTCGAATGATTCAAACTGATATGAAGTCATATTTATGAAAACTAGAAACAATGACTCAAAAAACAACCAAAATGATCAAGATCAAATTCCAAGATGTTAATTGTCAAGGAACAATCAACAAAAATTAAAATTTTCAAAAAAAATTGAAAGGAACCACAAATGAACTCTATGAAACAAGACAACCAAGAGAAGGCTCTTATACCATGTCAATTTTCTGTTGAATGCCTCTCAATATTGAGAATCTTTCCATCAAATAGAAAGTGTTCAAAGATTACATCTCTAAAGATCTGTCTTCCTATCCCTAAAGATAAGTTTTTCTATCCTTCTAAATCCGCTACTTTATCCCACCAAATTTGGTCTACTATAGCCACTATTATTCTCTTTAGTTACTAAATTAAATCTATGTAATTACACTCATATACAACAATATGTAGATAAATTATTATATACAGTATTTACATCATACTAACAAATACATTTAACATATCCTTAATTCAAGACCATAAAATTAAAAATCTTCTTAATAATTTGACTGAACTTTGTTCAAATTAAAATTAGATAAATAAATTAAATTGAAAGAGTATTTCTTATGAAAAAATAAGCTACTTCCAAGTATTATCAATATCCTATATCAAAATTGTTAACAATCACCCTAATCATGTGAACCATAATAATGGTTTGTATAATTATACTATTAAATTATTGATACAATTATACCAGTGAATTATTGATTCAACCATGGTTGAATTGTCGATAATTGAAATTCATGACACTACAAATTTAAATATAACTTTTCATACATTAAAGTTTTGAATTCATACAAAAAATAAAGTAATTTAGTTATTTGTGAAGTTAGACTTATAGCACATTGATTGAGATTGATGGATCATGTGTGATTTGTTATTGGCATTTAAAAGAGGTAACTTACATAAATCCCGAATTTTTAATGGGTTCTAACACTTTTTCCCATAATTTTATTTAATTACATGATATCCCAAATTTGAATATTTATGATACATATTTTGAGCCTTGATACATATGAATTGTGATATATTTATAATTTAGTGGTTAATTAAATAAGAAAGTACTAATTTTTAATTATTATGGATAATTAAATTAGGCACAAATCATAGAAATGATACATCTGGTTCCAAATGTATCTTTCACGACTTGATTCAGGAGTCGTAATGTCACCTACTAAACCCACCAGTAGGTAAGCCAACACCGTAATCCGGAGCTAAGACAATGGGTTACTTTGGTAGAAACACCCGACAAGGGCCATAATAGATGAACACCACAACAAAAAACAATGTTCCACAGTAGAAAAGCAACTACATATACCAATTCCCACGACCTGGTAATATTAGTACAAGAGCATTTAAGTTCGACAACAGGAAATACAACTCAAAGTCTAAATAATCTTATACATTCGTCTCAAATACAAAAGACTGGATAATAATAGGAGAAAAACGGGCGAATCAAACTCTAAGAGCTCACCTTATCTCCAAAAGATCAACACAACATAATTTCAACTCAGCGGCGACAACTAGTACTTGGGTCTGCACCTAAAAGGTACAAAAGTGTAGTATGAGTACCAAAACAACGGATACTCAGTAGGCATCATCGACTGACTATGCTAAATTATGATATAAAGTAAGACAATAACTATAAGTCAATGTACAGAATAGAACGTAAATTGTTTCCATCATCACTGTACAAAACAACTAACCAACTAGAACAATAATACGATATCTCATATCAATACGTCCCATGACCGTCATACAAAGAGAATAATCAATTCGAAAGCGTAAATAAACATGTGTATATAATTACAATCTCACAAATACAAAGTTCAACATGCATACAATCATTAAAACATAAATTAAAAGAACTTACCATGGCGTGTCACACCATCGAAAAGTACACCCAAAAGAACACAAGTAAAGAACTCATCACGGCGTTTCATACCACTGGATAGTGCACTAATAGATCAATTCATTAACATATCAAGATGTATAAAAATACACAGACAACTCACATTAACCATGGTTTTCACAATTCCCGTCAAGGTCACTTGCGGATATCCAAGATCATCGTCACTACCGCAATCCGAACCAACATATACCAACATATACCAATGTTATCATAACCATAATTATATAGGTGTTTAGACCTCTACCTCATTAATATACTCAATCTAGTCTATATTAACTAACCACCATTTATTATTAAGCTACCAGTTTATTAGTCATCAAAAAGCCTCCAACTGTTAGCCTAACCGATTTCTCACCTACTCTTTCTTCATGAAGTAACAACTAAATACGATTCATTAGATATCCAACATTCACATCTAGCCAAGACGTAACACTAAACCATAATCACCATTTAACCAACTCATTCTTTGCTAACATAAGTACACTAATTATCAAGGTAGTAAGAAGCTACATATTACCAACATATTATCTATCTATAAACCAACGTTTTTTTTCTAGTCATCACCATGATTATCTAGGTCCTTATTTAATTATCCAACGGTATGGCATACTAGACATCAATATCACTAATCATCAACAATGCTAAGTCTATTATCATCAATAGTCATTTTACAATCATAATTACTAGTTACCACAATTTAACTAAACAAGGTCAACCAACTAGTATTCTAGGCATCTTAGTCATCAAGTAATATAATCACTTTATATAAATAACTAGTTATCACATAACTAGTTTCACTAGGCGAAATTCCATAACCTAATCATTTATTCAAGACAAATATATTTACTAGTTGATTCCTTAATTCTACACATGATTACACTTACCAATAGTCTTGACTCACTAGTCGGCAATTTTTACTTCTATTCACGATTGAGCATTAACAGTAGTCACGCCACTTAACTAGTGATTAACAATAGAGAATAATAGACATTTATTAAGGAAAACATCATATCCTACATGCACATAAGGACTTAATCATACAATGGTACAACCACGCATATACCTATATTTTCACACATGTTTAACATACATACCACCACCAAAACATCAATATATCCTCCGGGTTTATTAGGAATCACCATAACATCAATACTTCTTCGAATTTATCGGATATCATCACATCATCAACATATCCTCCGAATTCACCAGAAATCATCATAACTTTAATATATTCTTCAGATTCACCAGGCATCATCACAACATCAATACCTCTTTCGAATTTACCGGGCATCATCATAACATCAATATATCCTCCGAATTCACTAGGAATCATTATAACATCAATATATCCTCTGAATTCATCTAGCAACATCACAACATCAATACCTTTTCTAAATTTATCGGGCATCATCATAATATCAATGTATCCTCCAGATTCACTGGGCATCATCGTAATATCAATATATCTTTCGAATTCACCGAGCATCATCATAACATCAATATATCCTCCAGATTCACCGGGCAATATCAAAAGATCAACACCTCTTTCGAATTTATCGGGCATCAACATAGCATCAATATATTCACCATGACATCAATACACACACACACATATTTATATATATAGTAAAATTAATAATAAGTGCAAGCCCACGAAGAATAGGTGCATAAGCACACCTTGCCATTTATTATTAATGCAATATGTCTTTATGTGCATGAGCATGTATATACATATGACAAGAACACTTCATATATTACAGGGCTTGACATGAATATTAGTATGGTCAATAACTAGTCATGATTATACTTCTAGAATCTACCTTTATATGCATGATTCATAATACAATGATTAAGGAATTCTTTTGTACAAACACTAGTTTAGTCATTAGGCTAGAACATAATATGTTTTATAGCATAATCCAAGGTTCACATAACAACAAGCTAATAATTCAATTGATAGTATAGTCATAGGCTCAATTTACAAAGCTTTCCATTGCTAATCAATAATTTTAAGAAGATGACAATCAATATACACATTATTTCCCAAGGTCAATATCATGAATAACCCATCTACAGGGTCTAACCATCACATTCCCAAAAGCATATTCTAGACATTTAACAAATATTTAGGTCACTAACAATTTACATAATCCAAGCTTAATGCGGTCACGTTCCGCTTCTAACATCCCAAAATATCCATTCAAGTCTAACTTCTTCCCGAGAATAGACTAATTCTTCTATATCATGTTTTAGAGGTTTAGCAATCCATACTAGTTTTATGGTATAATTCTTCATTAAGTATTATTCTTAGTTCATTCAAGTCATCTAAGGCAAATTTCACAACCAAACATATCTAAGGTCACTCTTAGTATGAGTGAACAAGGTCACTCTCGTCTAATTACAACAACTAGAGCATTCTCATACTATTCATGAGATAAGAAGTCCAACAAGCCAAGGTTCTAAGCTATAAATCAATCACCACACTATACAAGTTCAATGGCCTAAGTAGTTCAACTAATCCCAAATATACCATTTAATATACCAATGCCTAAAACACATCTCAATCTCAATAAGATATCAAAATCATACTATAATAAAGCTCAACCAAACAACAGTAAGTCTAACCTACCTTGAATCCAAATATAGCTGACAAACCAATAATCTTCGTTTTTCCTTTCCTCGAAGCTTCTCCAAGGATCCACATAGTCAAAAACATAATCTATGAATTATTACGAGAACAATAATACTCATATTGCACCATTATGCTACGAGTTCAAAATAATACCAAAAAACCCAAGTGGGTCCCACGTACTGAGTTTTCGAGACCAACTCAATGTTAAAATACCATTATGAAGTTAAAGACCCCAAGAAATTAGTGCAAAATAATCATATTTGGGGCTAAAATCATGCCTCAAGCCATTTAGGATTTTGGTGAAAAATTCAAGAAGTTAGAGTATGAAATGGAAGGATTCTTACCTCAATTCCGTTGTTAATCATGAATATATATGCTAATCGAGATTTTAATTCACCCCTCAGACTCTATTTGAAGTCAACATATAATTCTTGGGCTTCTAGGGTTTAAAGAGAGGAGAAAAATTCCCAAAATTCGGCCAAGGGGCCTTTTTATACGCAGCTAAAAAGCGGCCCACAAGGTCAAAACTTATTTTTGACTTCTCGAACTCATTAGGACTTCGTCTTTTGCAAACAAACTATGTTAACCCATTAATTTTGATGTTTAAAATGCATTGGAGAAGTCGGATTTTCTATCCGAGGTCATTTAGGCAACTTGTAGGACCTACGCCTATATCTTTCATTTTTTAAACTTCTTGACTAATGGATCGAAATGAGCTCGGGTGTAATAGGATCCAAACCAAGGGTCTACCTAGCTTAAAATTGATATTACAGAACTGTTGTTGTATTCAAAATTTGCATCCAAAATAATTTTACTAAAGTTTTTGTTCGGTGATCATTTGAAATCGGCGAAGACTTCTAAACGAAAAATTGGTTGTAAAAACCAAATGAGCTACCCGATAACTAAACTATCAGTTTCAGCAAGTCATAAATGACTTGGAGCAACAATGGAAAAGCTCTAACAATGAAAATAAGTGGGAATACAGAAAATGACCTGAAGAGTCATTACAACATCCACTACTAAGGAACTTTCATCCCCGAAAGTTAAAGATGAGGAAATACCTGAAGTCTCAAACAGGTGAGGATACTGGGCTCGCATTTCACTCTTTATCTCCCAAGTGGACTCCTCCACTGAACCTTAACTACAGGAATCTCTTTAGTACGCAACCATCTCACATCACTAGCCAAAATAAGCACAGGCTCTTCTACAAAGGTCAACTGCTCATATAACTGGACTGAGTCCCACCTAAGCACATAAGATGGGTCAGTAATATACTTCTGCAGCATGGACACATGGAAAACTAGATGAACAGATACAATATATGGAGGTAAAGAAACTCTTAGGCCACCTCGCCCACTGCGCAGAGAATCTCAAAAGGGATAATATTTCGAGGCCTAAGCTTACCCTTCTTTTTGAACCTCATCACATCTCTAATAGGTGAAACACGAAGGAATATATGGTTACCAACTCTGAATCTCATGGAATGGTATCTACGATCGACATAGGCCTTCTGCCTACTCTAGGCTAGTCTCAGCCTATCCTGAATCACCTAAACTCTATCCAATTAGTCCTGAAGTAAATTCGTGCCACGAGGTTTCACCTCGGAAGTCTCAAACCACCCTATCGGGGAATAACATCTTCTACCATACAAGGCCTCATAAGGTGCCCTCTCAATACTCGAACGATAGTTGTTATTATAAGTGAACTCTACCAATGCTAAGTACTGATCCCACTTTTCTCTAAAATCCATAACACGAGCTCAGTGTATATCCTTGAGCACCTGAATAGTCCACTCAAGCTAACCATCTATCTATAGATGAAAAGTTGTACTCAAATCCACTCGAGTACCTAAATCCGCTTGAAATGCCCTCCAAAATCTCGAAGTAAATACAGAACCATGACTTGATATGATTGAAACGAGCACCCCATGCAAATGAACTATCTCCCGAATATAAATATAGGCTAATCTCTTAGCGCTGAAGGTCATTTGAATAGGAGTAAAATATGTTGACTTGGCCAAATGATCCACAATAACCAAAACACCATCATGACCATGGGGAGTATGAGGTAAACCGCTAATGAAGTTCATAGTAATTTATTTCTATTTTCACTCGGGAATGGGCAACCTCTGAGTCAATCCACCTGGACGTTAATGCTCGTCTTTAACTTGTTGACAATATGGGTAACAAGCCGCAAAGTCTTCCACTTCTCTTTTCATCTTGTCCCACCAGTAATGCTATCTCAAATCACTATACATCTTAGTTGTACCAGGATGAATGGAATATCTAAAACTGTGAGCCTCATGAAGAATCTACCGAATCAAGTCATCAAGACGGGGAACACAAAAACAACCCTGCTGCATCAAAACACAACCAAGACCAACACTAGAAGCATCACAAAACACGGTGAATCCCTTACCCTCAATAGGAAGAGCTAACACTGGCGCTAAAGTAAAACAATCCTTGAGCTTTTGAAAGCTCAACTCACACTCTTTGTACCATCGAAAAGGAACCTTCTTCAGTGTCAAACTAATCATAGAAGTTGAAATAATCGCAAAGTTCTCAACAAATCATCTGTAATAACCAGCCAACCCGATGAAACTACAAACCTCAGTCGGAGACGTACGCCTATCCCAATCACGAATTGTCTCAATCTTAGCTGGGCCTACCATAATACCAGTCTTGGACACCATATGTCCAAGAAATATTTCTGACTCAAGCCAAAACTCGCACTTTGAGAGCTTGGAAAAATGCATATGATCTCTCAAAGTTTGGAGCACGACTCTCAAATGTTGCGCATGCTCCTCACTACTCCTCGAATACACAAGAATGTCATAAATAAACACAATAACTAAGGAGTCTAAATAAGGTTTAAACACACGGCTCATCAATTCCATGAATGTGGTTTGGGCATTAGTCAACCCGAAAGACATCACCAAGAACCTATAATGACCATAACGGATCCTAAAAATTGTCTTCAGGAGAACCTCAGCCCGAATCCTCAACTGATGATAACCTAACCTTAAATTAATCTTAGAAAACACGACAGCACCCTTAAGCTGGTCAAACAAATCATCAATGCGAGGAATAGGATATTGGTTCTTCACCATCACCTTATTAAGTTGTCTATAATCGATACACAGGCCCATCAAAACATCTTTTTTCTTTACAAACCAAATAGGAGATCCCCATGGGGATACACTCAGTCTAATTAAACCCTTACTAAAAAAATCCTAAAGCTGAGAATTCAGCTCCTTAAGCTCGGAAGGAGCCATATGGTAAGGTGTCGTATAAATAGGTCGGGTGCCAGGCTCAAGGTTAATAGCAAACTCAATCTCACGATCAGGGGGAATACCAGACTGGTCGGTAAGAAGCACATCAGGAAACTCACACACAACAGGAGCAGAGTCAAATGATAGACTCTCTACATGAGTATTGCATACATAAGCGAGATAAGACTCGCAATCCCTCTATATAAGCCTTCTAGCACAAATATAAGAAATAATCCCCGTCGGCTCGTGGCTAACCGCTCCCTGCCACACGACTAAAGGTATACTTGGCAAGGCTAATGTAACTGTCTTGGCATAACAATCCTTGACTGCATGATAGTAGGATAACCAGTCTATGCACAGAATCACATTGAAATCCGGCATGTCTAGAATAATAAGATCAGTATAAGTATCAACATCACTAACTGTTCCAACATATTATCTGAATACCCGATCCACTACTTAAGAATCATTCATGGGAGTAGATACACACAATGTTACAGATAATAAATCACTTGTCAAGTTCAACCATGGTGCATAATAAGAAGATATATAAGAATAAGTGGATTCTGGATCAAATAAATTAAGAGTCAACTTGTGGCATGCCAAAATCGTACCTATCATAACAGAATTCGAAGTCTCAGCCTTGGGTCTATCAGGTATTGCATACAACTGACCACGCCCGCTACCTGTTTTCATACCTGATTGACCTCCTATCCTGAATGCATGAGTACCACCTCGAGCACCCTAGTAACCACCTCTACGTTCTCACGAACCACCTGTACCTTAGGGATAAACCGCCCTAATAAGAGTAACACCCTGGCCTAAAACAACTATCGGCCCACGACTAGGGCAATCTCTCGAGAAATGACTGAGAAGCCCACAAGTAAAATAAGAATCACAAACAAAACCAGAACTCACAAATTTGGCTATACCAGAGTAACCATCACGTCTAGCATAATTCAAAAATGAACCCCTCAAGGACTGATCACCACCCTTACTAGGGTGACCACTAACACAAAACTGACCTCTGTCCGTAGTCTGAAGATTTGCCTGAACTGGTCAGCTAGGTTGACTCTGAGACTGAGAAGATGGATATGGAGGATACCCAACATGAGAACCACCACCTCTTAAGCGGGAATCACTGCGACTCCCACCAAATCTACCCTGGAATCTAGGACTCTTATCACGACCCTTACGACTTTCCCTGTACATCTCCTTCATTACTTTAGTATGATCTGAAACCTCAGCAATAAGCCTACTCTCAACAACCCAACTCTGAGTCAATATGTGGATAGAAAAATACATCCCTCCAACAACACAATGAACCCTATCATACTTAAAGGTCATAATAGAAGTAACAGGTTTTGCAATCATAGGTTGAGAAGCTATCGGTTGAATAACTATCAGTGTAGGAGAAATCTCAACTCTGATAGCCACAACTACAGGATACGCCCCGATCACAGTAGTATGTGCACCATCAAATGGTACACCACCGCCCATACTCAATATTTGAATCAAAGTAGCTCTAAGCAATAAAAAAAAATGAAACATGGTGGAGCCTGGGCTGGTCCCTGGCCCATCGCTGGCTGTGACGGAGGAATCTCTGGCTCAGGTACAGTGATAGGTTCTGGGGAAGGTGACATATCCTTGCCCCTTCTAGGGACACGTCTCTAGGTTGTCCACAACCTCTACGTCGTCCACGTTCAATAAAAAGAGTAGGATCCCTGGGCTCGATCTCGGGGCCCTCACCTCGCATAGAGGTAGCACGTCTCCTCGGCATCTGCAGAAGAGTAAAGTCAAGAAAATATTCTACAAATCAACTCAGAATCTTAGCATAATATAAATGAAAGAAGTGAAGAACTCCTCAGAATGTCACATAGCCTCCCGAATATAAGAAACAGACGTTAATATTCTGATCCGCAGGACGCTATTAGACACTTGCTCTTGTATCAACAATACTGGTGAAATGTAGGCTCTTATACCTATTTGTTACGACCCAATTCACAAGTCGTGGTGGCACCTACTAAACCGACCAGTAAGTAATCCAACACCGTAACCCAGAGCTAAGGTAATAGGTTACTTTGGTAGAAACGTCCGACAATAGCCATAATAGATGAATACCACAACAAACAATGATGTTGTATTAGACAAGCAACTACGGATAGCAATTCCCATGACCTAGTAATATTAGTACAAGAGCATCAAAGTTCGACAACAGGAAATACATCTCAAAGTCTAAATAGTCTTATACATTCTTCTCAAATACAAAAGACTAAATAATAATAGAAGGGAAACGGGTGACTCAAACTCCAAGAGCTCACCTTTTCTCCGGAAGATCAACACAATACGATCTCAACTCAGCGGTGACAACTAGTACTTGGGTATGCACCAAAAAGGTACAGAATTATAGTATGAGTAGCAAAACAATGGTACTCAGTAGGTATCATCGACCGACTGAGCTATAATATAAAGTAAGACAATAACTATATGGCAAGGTACATAATCGAACCTGAATTGTCTGCATCATTACTGTACAAAACAACTAACCAACTAGAACAATAATACAACCTCTCATATCAATAAGTACCATGACTGTCATACAAAGTGAATAATCAATTTTGAAGCGTAAAGCAACACATGTATATAATTACAATCACACAAATACCAAGTTCAACAGGCACACAATCATTAAAGCATAAAGTAAAAGAACTTACCACGACGTCCAATACCGTTGGGAAGTACACCCAAAAGAACACAAGTAAAGAATTCATCGCAGTGTCCCATACCACCGGCGAGTGCACCAATAGATTAATTCATCAACATATCAAGATATATAAAAATACACAAACAACTCACATTTAACACGGTTTCCACAATTTCCTTCGTGGTCACTTGTCGATATCCAAACCATTGTTACTATCGTAATTCAAATCAACATATACCAATGAATCATAACCATAATTATATAGGCGTTTAGACCTCTAACTCATTAATATACTCAATCTAGTCTATATTAACTAACCACCATTTATTATTAAGCTACTAGTTTGCTCGTCATCAATATTCCTCTAACTGTTAGCCTAACCGATTTCTCACCTACTCTTTCTTTATGAGGTAACAGCTAAATACGATTTATTAGATAACCAACATTTACATCTAGCCAAGACGTAACACTAAACCATAATCACCATTTAACCAACTCATTCTTAGTTAACATAAGTACACTAATTATCAAGGTAGTGAGAAGCTACATATTACCAACACATTATCTATCTATAAGTCAATACTTTTTTTCTAGTTATCACTATGATTATCTAGGTCCTTATTTAATCATCCAACGAAATAGCATAGTAGAGATCAATATCACAAATCATCAACAATGCTAAGTCTGATATCATCAATAGTCATTTTACAATCATAATTACTAGTTACCACAATTTAACTAAGCAAGGTCCACCAACTAGTATTCTAGGCATCCTAGCCATCAAGTAATATAACCACTTTATAAACAACTAGTTATCATATAACTGATTTCACGAAGCGAAATTCTAACCTAACCATTTATTTAAGCCAAATATATTTATTAGGCGATTTCTTAATTCTACACGTGATTACACTTACCAATTAGTCTTGACTCACTAGTCAGTAATTTCTACTTCTATTCACTATTTAGCATTAACAATAGCCACGCCACTTAACTAGTGATTAATAATAAAGAATTATACACACTTCCCAAGGAAAACAACACATCCTACATGCACACAAGGACTTAATCATACAATGACACAACCACGCATATGCCTATATTTTCACACATGCTTACCATACGTAACATCACCATAACATCAATATATCCTATGGGTTTACCGGGCATCACCATAACATCAATACCTCTTTCAAATTTATCGGGCATCATCACATCATCAACATATCCTCTGCATTCACCGGTCATCATCATAACATCAATATATCCTCTAAATTCACCGGGCATCATCACAATATCAATATCTCTTTTGGATTTATTGAGTATCATCAATATATCCTCCGATTCACCGAGCATCATCACAACATCAATACCTCTTCCAAATTTATCGGGCATCATCATAACATCAATATATCCTTCAGATTCACCGGGCATTATCATAACATTAATATATCCTACGAATTCACTAGACAATATCACAATATCAATACTTCTTCCAAATTTATCGGGCATAATCATATATCATCATCATAACTTCAACATATTCTCTGGATTCACCACGCATCATCAAAACATCAATATATCCTCTGAATTCACCGGACAACATTAGAATATCAATACCTCTTTCAAATTTACCGGGCATCATCATAACATCAATATATTTACCATGACATCAATGCACACACACACACACACACACACATATATATATATTTGAATTAATAACAAGTGCAAGCCTACGAAGAATAGAATGGAAAAGAAGTAAGAAGGACATATCATCACACTTTGCCATTTATTATCGATACAATATGTTGGTAGGTGCATGAACATGTATATACATATGTCAAGAACACTTCGTATATTATCGGGCTTGACATGATTATTAGCATAATCAATAACAAACCATGATTATACTTCTAGAATCTCTCTTTATATGCATGATTCGTAATACAATGATTAAGGGATTCTTTTGCACAAATACTAGTTTAGTCATTAGGTTTGAACATAATATGTGTAATAGCATAATCCAAGGTTCACATAACAACAAGCCAATAATTCAAGTGATAGCATAGTCATAGGCTCAATTTACAAAACTTTCCATTGCTAATAAACAATTTCAAGAAGACGACAATCAACATACACATTATTTCTCAAGGCCAACACCATGAATAACCCATCTACCGGGCCTAACGATCACATTCTAAAAGCATATTCTAGACGTTTAACTAATATCTATATCACTATTAGTTTACATAATTCAAGCTTAATGCAGCCACGTTCCACTTCTAACATGCCAAAATATCCATAGTCTAACTTCTACCCAAGACTAGACTAATTCATCTGCATCATGTCTTAGATGTTTAGCAATCCATACTAGTTCTATGGTACAATTCTTAAGTATTATTCTTAGTTCAATCAAGGCATCTAAGACAAATTTCACAACTAAACATATCTAAGGTCAAATTACTCTTAGTATGAGTGAAAAAGGTCACTCCCATCTAATTACAATGACTAGAGCATTCTCATACTATTTATGAGATAACAAATCCAACTAGCCAAGGTTCTAAGCTATAAGTCAATCACCACACTATACAAGTTCAATGGCCTAAGTAGTTCAACTAATCTCAAATATACCATTTAACATACCAATGCCTAAAACCCATACCAATCTCAATAAGATATCAAAATCATACTATAATAAAGCTCAATCTAACAAAAGTAAGCCTAACCTACCTTGAATCCAAATATAGATCACGAACCAACAATCTTTGCTTTTCCTTTCCTCGAAGCTTCTCCAAGGATCCACACTATCAAAAATATAATCTGTGCATTATTACGAGAACAACAATATTCATATTGCACCATTGTGCTACGAGTTCAAAAAATCCTAAGTAGATCCTACGTACGAAAATCGAGTTTTCGAGACCAACCCAATGTTCAAATACCATTATGAAGTTAAACCCCTCAAGAAATTTGTGCAAAACAACCATATTTGGGGCTAAAATCAAGCCTCAAGTCATTTGGGATTTTTATGAAAAATTCAAAAAATTAGAGCATGAAATGGAAGGATTCTTACCTCAAATATGTTGTTAATCGTGAATATATATGTTAATCAAGCTTCTAATTCACCCTTAAGACTCAATTTGAAGTCAACATTTTATTTTTGTGCTGCTAGATTTTAAAGAGAGGTGAAAAATTCCCAAAATTCGGCCAAAGGGCCTTTTTATACTCAGCTAAAAAGGGGCCCACAGGTCAAAACTTATTTTTGACCTTTCGGACTCATTTGAACTTTGTTTTTCGCAAACGAACTATGTAAACCCACTAACTTAGATGTTTCGGATGCATTAGTGAAATCAGATTTTCCTCCCAAGGTCATTTAGATCAGTTATGGGTCCCACACCTATATCTTCTATTCTTTTTTGATTTTTCAATTAATGGATCGAAATGAGCTCGGGTGTAGTGGAATCAGAAGCAAGGGTTTACTTATCCCAAAATTGATCTTACAGAGCTATTGATGCAATCGAAATTTGCATCTAAAATTATTTTACTGAAGTTTTCAATCAACGACATTTGAAATCAAAAAAGACTTTTAAACGGAAAATTGACTCTAAAAATAAATGAACTACCCGGTAATCGAACTATCAGTTCCAGTAAGTCATAAATGACTTGGAGCATCTATGAAAAAGCTCTAACGATGAAAATAAGCGGGAATACAGAAAATAACCTGAAAGGTCATTACAGTATCATAATGATACATTTCATAAAATTACTAAATAACCATTAAAAATTAAATCTCACATCAAAATAAATAATTTATATATGTCAAACATATGTTAAATGTATTAAATATTTATAAATAAATCAAAAATATGAATCACTATCACAAAGTATATGTCATATGTTTCACCAGTATTCCAACAACAAATGTATCATATTGGTAATGTATATATTTTGATAACTGATTAACACTGCCAATACGTATTTTTTATACTATTATATCAATGCTATACGTATTGTTTCTCACGGAATAAAATGTATCAATGGTGCACGTATAAAATGTATCACAAAATTAAATAAAATACTATATGTATCAATTGAGAAATATCCAAACTGAATGAGGGTGGTGAAACCATTAAATGAAAAAAAAAAACATATGCACCATCCTTAAAATTATGAAAAGAGTATACAAGTTCTTGATATGTATCTATAGATGTATTGAATACATTTATTTGACACATATGTATATGTCTTGATACATGTGTATATGTCTTGATACATATGATTGATACATATGTATATGTCTTAATACTTATGATTGATACATATAATCCAACTCCTCCCCCTCCGTCGTTCATCCGCACCATCACCGTCACTTTGGCTACCCCAGTCCCTCTGTCGTCCGTTCTAATTACCATCATCATTTTGACCGTTCTCGTCGGAAATCTAACAACTGATTATTCAATTTACTTATGATTGATACATATAATCCACCTCTTCTACCCCATTCGTCGTTCGTCTGCACTATCACCGCCGTTTGGCTACCCAACCCCCTCCTTCGTTCGTCCTTACTACCATCGTCACTTTGATCATTTTCGTCAGAAATCTAACAAATGATTGTTCAATTTCTCTTTTTTTTTTTTCTTAATGGATACTGATTTAAAAGTTGAAAAAAAAAATTGATAAAAGAAAAGTTGATAAAAAAATTCTAAAAGTGTCAATGAAATTGATGAAGAAGTTGCAGTAATGGAGATGAAAGTTGTATCAATTGATGATAATTTGGGAGAGATTTTAGGAGATGAATTATTTAAAAGAAAAACAGATTGCATGCATAAATTGTGGAGTAAAAGTAAGGTAGGTTTTTTATTCATATGTATCAAGAATAAAATATAAAATCTGGGATTTTAAGTAATTGTTTAAAAGGTAAGGGATTTTGGGTAATAAGTTCTCTTAGGTTTGTGGTTTTGTGTAATTTATCCATTTAAAAGTGTACCACATGTTGTGCTAAACCAACTTAAAGACACTCTTAAATGATATGATATTGTTCACTTTGGGCCAAGCTCGCACAGTAAAGACCTCACATTATTAATAAATCTTACATCTTATAGTTAATTTCTAGTCCTTTCATCTACTGATGTAGAAATTTTATTCGTCACCCAATAATCTCCCACTCGATCTAAGTTCTACGCGGCCAACCACCACGATTCATGGGTCATTGAGATTCACTATATGCTACCCAAAATTTTTGAGTATTTTATGGCAATCAAGGCCCCCAACTAGCTTTTTCTCGTTTGTGCATCTCCGTACTCGTAAAAGGTAAGCAAATCGATCTTGCGTCCCACCACTCCGACACATCTCCCTACTCATTTGGTTGAACCTTGGCTCTGATAGAGTTGCTGGCTAAATCAGTCCAAAGTCACTCTTACATGGTGTGATATGGTTCGTTTTGGGCCAAGTCAACATAGTCTTCCCCAAAAGGTCTCACACCATTAAAAAATGTTACACCTTATATGTAACTTCTCAATCCTTTCAGCTATGAATGTGGGACTGTTGTTCTCACATACAGTAATCGGGAGAGATGTGTCCTGGCGATCTAGGTTGCAAAAATGTGTTGCTCTATCTACTACAGAGGTTGAGTTTAATATTGTCGTGGAAGCTTGTAAAGAACTCTGGATGAAGTGGTTTTTAGAGGAACCTGGTTGTATTTATGAGAGGTATATGTTTTATTGTGACAGTCAAAGTGCTATACATCTTGGCAAGAATTTCACATTTCATAGACGATCTAAACACATTGATGTGAGCTACAATTGAATTCGAGATGTGTAGATTTAAGTTGCTTAAACTTGAGAAGATTCATACAGATGATAATGGTTCTAACATAATGACTAAAACTTTGTCAAGAGGGAAGTTTAATGTGTGTTTTATATTCGTTGTGATAACGATCATAGGATATTGAGTCTTTTTTCTTTCCTACGTGATTAAATAAAAGCCTAATTTTGACTAATCTACTTTTGCCCATAAACCCACTATTATGGTGCATAGATAAGACTTTGTTAGGTCTTATTTTCATACACACAAGAGAGAAAATTAAGAGAGCGGTTATCTTAGAGGCTTTGAAATAGAGAAGGTTTTATTCTCAAGAAGACTGATTTAAACTGACATTCGCAGCTTTATTAATCATTAAATCGCGATTTGTTTTTCTCAGCAAAATAGTATCAAAGCATCTAATTATTATTTATTATCTATTTGAATGATGGAGAAAAATATAAGCAAGATAATGTGTTTGAGTGATACTAATACTATGATTTGAATATGAAAACATTTTGCTTCTCGCTTCTTTGATCTATTGTCTCCATAACTTTTCATAGATTAAACTTTGAACTTATACAAAAATAAAATAATTTAATTTAACTTTAAAATTTATGAAATTATAGTACATTGTTTGAAATTGATGTGTCATCTGTGATTTGTTGTTATTTAAAAATGCGGCACATGCTTAAGAAATTTTCTATCAAGTACCATGAGTCATTTTCTTATTAATTGAATTGACACGTTGTAATTTTATTCTTTTTATTTTTCTCCTTTTTGTTGGATAATACGATCACACCAACCGAAAAATAAAATTATTTTGAATTGCACTTTTCACGTTGAGGAAAGATTGTGACCTCAGAAATTTTTCTAAATACAATATACATAATAAGAAAATACAATCATGAGGATATGTTTGTCTAACTTGGGATAAAATGTAATATCAAATATTAAGTAGGTGTTTGATCGTAAATTTCAAATATTTTATATTTTCTTTGAAATTAACTATCGTGTGGCCATAGAATTTGAGGTTAGATTTCAAAATTTTATCTTCAAATATTTGTTTGATCACAAAATTTAATCAAATTTTATAAATTTGATTTATAAATATTTTCAAGTTATCAAAAAATGAGGATAAAAAAAATTCAAGCAAAATGTATGTCAAAAAATACCTTAAAAACTCAATTTTTCAAGTTTCAACTTTAAAATCTATGACAAACCGGGAGCTTAAGGGGTTTTGTATGATTATACTCGTGCAAAAAAAATTGGAACAATTTTTATACGTGAATGTACATAAATACGACTTCAAAAGTGAAAAGTGCATTGGAAAACAAGTTATAAGTTGTTTTCTAAATTTGCAATGTAACTTTAAATTGAGTTATATTTTTTATTTTCAAACATTTAATGTTAAATAAAATATAGCAATATATCCAATGTAATTTCATAAAGTAGAGTCTGCAGAGAATAAAATATATACGTCGTCCATACCAACGTCGTCCATAATACTATCTCTGCGATAAGGTAACACTGTCCATACTATTATCTTAGAGATAGATAATAAAACAATTTTCGATCATTTTTATATCAAAACATAATAATTTTTATGATTAAATGTGTCCTAATATGAGGTGGGTGGCTAACATGAAATCTGGTTCTTCTGCAAATTGCAGGGGTTGAAAATGACATATTGAAAGTTGAGGGATTTGCGGAAATTGCACATGCACTCTATTTGTCTCCATTCTCCAACTTTCCAAAATTCCATTTAGATTTCTTTGTTTTTTGCCTTTTTGTTTTCTTCCACCACAAACCATGTTAAAGAATCCTATATAAACAAATTATATTAAAGTTTATTTGGAGTCATCTTCAATTTGATAAAGAGCACTTTATTTTCGTACAAGCGTTTTTCAAGCGCGAATTTGATTTAATCGAATCTCAAATTAATAATAAATATGAAAGAAAAATTGAATTCTAAAAGTGCTTATTTTTAGCAAACTTGAAGGTTATCCATCAAAACGTGGATAAGAGAACAATATCTCCTCTCAAATCCAATGACGAGTTCAAAAAATAAAAAAATACGTGATAAATTTATTATTTACAAAAAAAGTTTGTGTTATTTCTCTTACCTTCAATTTCCAATCCCAAAATAAAAAAACTAAAGTAAATAAGGAAAATCATTTCTATGAAATGTCATAGTCCTACTCCTAATATGTTGAAGTTAAACTCCATCAATACAAATTAAAGTTTAGGTCTAACAAATCTTTAGGTATCCGAAATTTGTTCACCCATCACTTTGACTAATTCAAATTTGCATCGAATAAAATTCATTAGAGAGAGTTGCACACTATGAAAATTTCTCTGTTAACATGTAGATTTAGCAACCAAATAAGATACTTGTTGCTATAGGTTTTAAATTCGTTCGACATTAGTCAAACAAATAACTGTTGGATATATACTATCAATCATGTTTTTGATTATAGTATTATCATTGAAAAATTATTTATTTATTTTTAATTAAAAGATTAAATAGATCATATAATCGATTGTGTGTTCATTTACTTATATAGTAGATAATTTTATATATAGGATTTAGCTTATACACAAAAGATTAAATCATCGATTTTTATAATTATAAATATCATATTCACAATTAAAGATTAAGTTGGACAAGCATTTTTATGATTGTAGAATGAGATTATATATAATATAGTCTTTATTATGTGAGTGGTATGTTTCAACTTCTTGTCCTAGTACTCTTTATGTGTATTGAACAGGTCAAATAGAGATGATATTTATGTTCTGAATATTTATAAACAATTTCTCTAGATCGTTGAATGTACCTATACCCCTTGATTTTAATATAATTATTATGATCATTGCCATTTGTTTATTGTCTTAATCTATCAAAAAGTGAATCTCTTTCATGAGTTAAAATGTTTCTATAGGTTGGATGATGACAAATGACATTTGTGAAATAATAAATTGTTGATAGAATCCATGTTTCGACCTTGAGATTGATGAACCATTTTATGGTAGCTTATAATTTTTCATGTGGAAACCCTGCAGATGGATTTTGTATCTATGACATGAAATAAGTTGTGTATGAATAAATTTATTGATGTTTGTAACCTTAACATGGACAGTTAAAATAAATTAGTGAATGATTTTGAAATTATACCGTGCAATTATGAATTTTTAGTGGAATAATTTGTAATTTCATTACCTTATTCTTGTCCATGAGGTTCCAACATTTTCTCCTTAGTTGACCTAGGAGTTGTTCCCGGACTGTACCCTAGAAAAAAAATTATTATACACCCCAACCTTCTTCCTTGAAAAAAAAAAAAGATAGCACCGAAAAAAGAAAAGAGCAAGATGGTGATTTTTATTTTTCCGTGGGATAAAAATGGTACGGTTATTGATTCATTTTGTAAATTAATACAATAATTGAAAACCTCGCTTACTAAATCTGTGGTCCCTGCTGTAAATGAACAAGTAAGAGTTAAATAAAATTTATTTCTTGATGGAAAAGAAAGATCTAGCAAATTTTATTTTTTTTTTTAAATCATGAAACTTGTTTCTATATAAGGTGGTCTTATTTCATTAAGGAGGTATGATTTTCATTTGTTCTTCCCAGAGAAATTCGTCCACACAAATTTCGCTTATTTCAATAATATTCGGATCACATAACAAAAGATCATGAATTCAAAGGACCAACTTGCTCGTGTTTGAAGGTGTGATTCGCGTTTGTGGTCATGCTTCAAGAGATAAGTATCGATTTTATGTTTTTAAAGTCTATGATTATGTGTTGCTTATATTACATGTAAGTGATCCTGCTTATTTACTTTCGTTGTTATACCTGCTTTCTAATAATAAAATAATTCAAAAAAATTTCACTTTAATAAAAAATAATCGATGTTAATTGCCAATTAGATCATCCAGAGCGAGCATGCATCCTGTCAACTTATCATTAGAGAAAATCGCTTTTTTTTTTACCCTAACCAAAAAAAATTAAAAAAAACATTTTTGATTCTTTTTCTTGAAAAAAGTACTCACCATTAAATAAGATTATTTATTTAATTTAGACTAATTTTCACGCCCCTCAACTGAGAGATTACTATGCTAATAGGAATTGACCAAAAAAATCCTTAACATATCTCAAGATTCAAATTTTGTTATTTTTATGCTAAGAAGATTCAAAATTCTTCCTCCTTTTAAGGTTAAAAATTTGAAGCAAGAGTACTGGTTACAAAAAATGAAAGGATAAGTATGACATTTTTTTACTCAAGTGGGAAAAAAAGAATTTACTAAAGTATATAATAATCCCTCAATTCTTTTTAGTTTTTATTAGTATATATACCCGCGCGATATACGAATAATATTCAAGTAATATTTCTGATCATTTCATATTAAAATATCTCGTTTAAATTTGATAAATTATATTATCTTAAGAAAAATCATTATCATCTCATTTTCCAATAAAATGAGAAAATAAAATAATTTTTTTTCTATCCACCTCCTCTCATCCCCCAATCAGTTTTTTTATTTTTTTAAATATAAATATTTTTTCTACCGCTTATCCCTCAAGCCTCCATCCACACTCATTCCTTTCCCCACACCCAATTCCTCACTGGTAATCAAATTTATCCGGAAAAACAATCATGTAATTGTAAACAAAAATTATGTTTCATATTTTTTTATAGTATTGTTCATAATTTAAAGAGGGTGGATTGTTAATAATCTCTACCCCGCCCTCGCTCCCCCCGCCCCTTCAAAATCAAGTATATATTACTAAAAATAATCATGTAATTATAAAAAAAAAAATTATGTATCATATTTTGAATTATATAATTTGACAATTTAAAGATTTTAAATTATCAAAAATAATTTAGATTTTTATTCTACTGTCCCTTCATCTCTTCTGTGCAAAATTTTATAAATAATAATATGTGTATTATGATTTCTTAATTATATTCTTAAAATTATTTAAATTTCCTCCTTCCCCTCCCCCCATAACTAACCCTCCATATATATTTTTTTATTGTAATTTAATTATTTTACTATTTTTATAATTTGATCTTGAATTAGTTTTCTTCTTTCTTATCTCAAAATATAAAATTAAAATAGATAAATTTTGTTATGCATAGCAAAATATATAAAATATAGATTATAAAAAGATTTCAAAATAATCTACTCTGTTAGAAGTGGTTATAATTTGAAGTTTAAGTCAAACATTTTCACGTCTATCAAAATATGAATTTATCTAATATATTTGATTTAAAAAATATCTACTTTTTTATAAATCAAATTCAAAAAAATTATTAACATGTCCTTATAACTAAATGAATTTCATAATGTACATGATTTTCTTTTAATATGAATTTTAAAGTAGAAAGTAAAATCATGAATTTTATTCTAAGAAAAAGAATTTTATTATATAACCTATGTACATTATATTCAATTAAACTTTAAGTTACGTTATTAAATGCATTTTTTTAGATTTTAATTTGACATTCAGTGATTATGACTCAATCGCATTTACTAAAAGTTATTTCATAAGTCTTTTAAATTTTTTAGTTTTATTTTTTATACTAAATATATTCAGTTAAAAAATAAACAGATAGAGATGTAGATTTTTAAGTAAAATCAAGAAAAAACTAAATCAATTGAAATATCTAAATACCTGTAAATTTAATTTTTAATATTTCCAAAAAAAATATTTTATTTTATAGTAATAATGGATCCATACATTTGTCTTTCTATTTAAGATTGTATTTTTAAAGTAAGTGCCTAAATAACTGATTTTATAAAATTTTACTTAAATAAAAAAAAATTAATCATCAATTCAAACTGAAATTAATACAACAATTACTTTTATTATTGAGCTACCATGAATATTATGATTTGAATTTTAATAAATTTGTCATTCTCTTGAAATAAAAAAAAAATAAAAAATAAGATAAAAAATGTTATACATATTATTAAATTTTAAAATAATGACATACCTAAATATTTTAAAACTGAAAGTTCAAGTTATAGATAATACTATAACTTTATAATACTATCTTTTTCTCTTCTTTAATAACCAAGTTAAGAAAAAGAAAAACAAAAGAATGAACAAAAATTGATTTTTTAAAAATAATTTATATGAATAAGTGCTTAAATTGAAAATATGATATTTTTAATTATTTTATATGTGTACAAATATGTATATTTCTTCTAATATATTGACATTTACTTTTTTATTTTATTTTCCTGTTCATACTTAGTTAGTTCTCTCCGTTCAGTTAATTTATCAAAACATATTTAAAAATATCTTTCTTCTTTTTATTTTTTGGTTTCCCATTTGATACCGCATTGGAGCCCAACTAATTTGGATTCGCTCCGAGTAGGGCACCATTCGGGAGGTAGCGCTCTCAACACAGTTTTTTTCATGCCCAGGGTCGAACCCTCGACCTCTGATTAAGGGTGGAGCAACCTCATCCGTTGCACCACAACCTATATTGGTAAAAATATCTTTCTTCTTTTTACTTATATACTCTTTTTTGTCTTTTTGTTACCTTTCATTCATACTTTTATTATAAAATATTTTATTTACATCTTAAAAATAAATGAGTTAAAATATTGCAAATTGTTAAAAAAAAAAATATTTATTTTAATTTAAAATTATGGATTATAAGTTTTCATTATATTCCTCAACCACAATTCGAACTTAAATCCTAATAATCAAAGTTTACTTAAGAATGTATTTAATTAATTTTATAAAATCATAATAAAAAATATTATTTACTTGAATTAAGATCAGAATATAAAAAAATAATTATTAAACATCATATATATAAAAATAAAAATGTCAAATCAAATGAAGTTTTTTAAAAAAATAAAAAGTGTAATAAGTAAATTCATAAACAAAGCTAATATGTTTTTTTTGGCGGAACAATAATCAAAGTTAATGATGAAAAGAAATAACTCAAATACAATAAGAATAATGTATCACTTTAAAGTTTCTAAGCTGCTCTCAAACTCATGTAATGTTTTCCGAAAGTAAAGTAAAGAAAGACAACTCAAACTCCCATTCTATCAAGAACGAAAAATAAAAATAAAATCAAACTTTTTTTTCTTTTTAAAAGCCTCCTGACCATATCATCCTCACTTCTTTGACTTCTTAGATCCCTGGGTTGGTTGGGCTTGGGTGGTGGCCGCAGCCGCTGCTGCAGGTTGTACTGGCTTTTAATTCCTGTACTTGCGAAGCAACCGCTTAAGGAATCTCATCATCCTCTCAAGACTCTCATCCTCCGCACAAGGACTCGCATCATCCTGGACTCTCATCCTCCTCATCCATATTGACTCTTAAAAATAAAACGTGACAAAAAAAAATAAAGGGAGGAAGTAAAATGATATGAAAGAAACTGTAAAGTAGCAACTTATGTTTTTTTAAATGTTTATTAAGTCCAAGCAAACTTATGTTTTTTTTAAATGTTTATAAAGTCCAAACGAACTTATGTTTTTTTAAAGAGAAAATATCCAATTACCCGCCTCATACCCAAAAGGGTTATGCCACACCTCAATTTAAAGAGAGTCCTTTTACCTCCCTAAACAAATTAAAAGTGAAATTTTCACCCCCTTAGTGCCTATGTGGCACATACGTGGCACACACATATGCCTACGTGAATACTTCAGTGTGTTGTGCCACATAAGCACTAAGGGAGTGAAAAATTCACTTTTAATTTGTTCAGAGGATAATAGGGCCCCTTTAAATTGAGATATGGCGCAACCTTTTTTGATATAGTTCGAGTGTAATTGAGTATTATCTTTTTATTAAATGTTTATAATATAAAGTCCGTACATTTGTACCAAAATGCAGCAGAATTATCAGTTGTAACATTATCCTTTTCTTTTTTTTCGATTAGGCAATTCACTACTGAGAACTGCTTTTTTGTACAGTATATTTTTGTCTATATTAGGAAAACTAAATTCTCAACCGTTAATTTCACACATATTTTGGTTCTTTTCACCCTCAAGTCTGATCAAAATCCAACACAATCTTTTTTAGATTTACGATTCAGTATTTGATGACTGTTTTATACTCGACTAATTTAAATTCACGATGAGTCAATCATGATCACAATCAAATACTATTTTCTTATGATTGATGCATGGTGTTGAGAATTTGTCGGAAACAATTTTTCTAAATTATGGGTTGGGATAAGATCTACGTACCATATTCTCTTCGAACTTCACTTACACTAAGTACTATGTTACTATTATTGCCACCTAGTGTTTAGTACTAGCTCCGTTTTATTTTATGTGTCATAATTTGATCGAACACAAAGTTTAAGAAATACAAAAGACTTGGTGATTTTTACCAAATTGTTCTTTATTAAAAAAAAGTATTGTTACTATATTTAATTAAGTGACCTTATAAGTGAAACTAATAAGAATAAAAGTGAAATCGTGTCTATAAATATCACAATCCATGTGATAAATTCAAAAATATTTATCATTCCACCACAATTTCGAGTAGTCAACCTAACACTCTCACATATTCCTAGAGTAGAGCAAGATTTTCACTTCCTTTTATGTTTATTCCTATCTTTCACTGTTTTTTCCCATGTAAAATTGTAAGATTTTCGTTACTTTTACATCGTGAATATTCTCTGAAACTAAAAGTCAAATGCCTAAAACTTTCCTTCTTTTGAACTTATAAAGATCCTAATCCCATTAATTCTTGTACTTTTCTAATAATCATCATTTAGTTGTGGAAGTTTAACTAAAGTCATAATTAATTGCAGTTTGTGTGTTAATGATTAGTGCTTTTGTCGGTTTTAACGGAAAGAATCAGCATATTACTAATCAACTAGTATTAATACTCGCACACGATGTGTGGACAATATTTAAGTAAAAATAATTATTAAATAAAGATAGATTAAAAAAATAATTTAGATTTACATATTTATCAAATGAGTAAAAGCATAAAAAAACATTTCATTGACCAATAAATAAATCAATATAGACTAATGAAATATATGTCACCATTTCCTATCAATTTTTGTTTATTGAGTAATTCATAATAAATTATCTCAAAGTGAAAAAGAAATGAAGACAAAATCAATTTGAATTTGTTGAAAATATTTACTTATATACGAATATTGAAAGGATACTAAGTATTAAGAAAAAATATTACCATTCTAGTTATATCATTTATAACGTTTACATTTAAGTCAAAATAGAATTATGAAAATACCACATATAGAAAAGAGATAAAAGTTATCCCTAAAAACTTTAAAATTTTAAACAAATAAATCATAATAATCTCAAGAAAGATCATGCAATTTTTATTTTTCATTTGCGTCAAAACAATTGTATATTTTTCTTAATTTTATTAATAGATTCATTATTTAGTGATACTATGTTGTCGAAAATTTGTATTTGAATAAAAATATCACTAAAGTAAAAAATAAAAACTCTATGAATAATTAAAATCATTTTTGACAAATAATTTTCTTGTTTCAAACCTATATTATTTGAATATATAGCGACCTTCCCGTAGGTTTCTTCTTCAAATCTCATTTTTAATTATGACAACATTCCTTCAACATGTTGGTCTTTTACTCTATCAAAATATGATATTAAATAACGATTAATAAAATAAAAAAATCAATCATCTTTATATCATAATTATGCAAGACATCAAAATAATATATAATTAAGAAATTATATTATTCATAGTACAAATTTATATTTGTAGAAGGAGATTTAAAAACTAACAAACTTATTTTTTCGAGAAAGAAAAATCACTACGAATATTCAAATCATATTCAACAAATGTTTTTCTTGTTTCAAACTTATGGTAAATTGTGATTATATTGTTCAACCTCCTCATACGCATATTCTTCTGCTAAACTCTCATTCTGAATTATTGATAACATGTCATCAGTATGTGTGATTCTTATTATGTCGGAACCTTAATTTTTAAAGCCTGGAATTCTTGAAGAAAAAATCTGAATTAATATCTAGCAAACTATTAACAATTCTTATTTCTACATATTCATAATGAAAAAACTTGATAAATACCAATCAGTGAGGGAGAGAAAAAGAGGGGGGGGGGGGGGGGAGAAGAAGAAGAAAAGTGTAACAATATTTTTGTGTGGTTGAATGGGTATACATAGCCATATGAGGTTAAATTTCCCAAATAATAAAAATATAATATAAACTATAAATTAACTTTTCCAACTTTGTATACAAATTAACTTAAATTATGAAATTTAAGATTTTTTTTTTCAAAATTTTTTTTTTTTTTTATATAAACATTACAAAATTGATATAAGAAACATTTTGAAACGTGATAAATGAATTAAATAACCCAAAAATGTTGTGGCTTTATATTCTTTTGTCTATGAATTTTTTTTTAATACATAAGAAATGCTTAAGTCATACAATAATCTCCTTTCTTTTTGTAGTTCAAACTTACCATTTAAAATTTTTCATTTGAATTAATAAGATCATAGTAGATTGCACAAAAATTAATTAATTATATGTATTTTCATTAAATAAATAATATACGACAGAATTGTAATAAGACTACACAATCAAATAATTAATTTCAATTAATTAGAATCAATTTTATGATCATAATATATAGACTCAAGTTCCTTAAATTTAATGCTGTAAATTTCAATATTAACTGATTTTTACCTAAATTTAATCAAATTAATTTGATAGCAATATAATATTATTAATATTATATATTTGTTTAACATAAATTTATCATAATTTTATAGCTTGATTATATTTAATTAATCTACAATTACATAAAGAACTCAAGTATGAAAATAATTGATATTAATTACAGTTATAATTTCGGATACTCAATCTCAAGAATTTTTCACACTCTTATAGTTTGATTATATCAAATTGATATTAATTACCTTTATAATTTTGGGAAAAATTTTAAAAAGGTAACAAATATTTTTTTCCTAATTACTGATTTATTTCTCAAAAGTTTCTTATAAATTTATTATTTGATTATAGTTAATTGATTATTTAATTATCTTTATAATTTGCTAAAAACTCAAATAACGTAACAATCATTTTTCGCCTAATTATGAATTTTTTTATATTCATTCATTTATTGTTTTACAAAAATAGGTTAAATTTAATTGTTTTGAGGGATGATATCTTTTTGTCTCTAAATCTTTTTTAATGCATAAGAGATGCTTAAGTCATACAATAATCTCCTTTCTTTTTATAATCCAAACTTATCATTTAAAAATTATTTTATTTGAATTAATAAGATCATAGTAGATTGCATAAAATCAGTTAATAAATTATATGTATTTTCATTAAATAAATAATGTACGACATTATTGTAATAAGACTACACAATCATCTAATTAATTTCAATTAATTAGAATCAATTTTATGATTATAATATATAAACCCAGGTTCCTTAAATTTAACGTTGTAAATTTTAAAATATATTTATAGCTAAAGTAGTAGTCAATATTTTTCTTACCAATATATGTATATCAATTACGGAACTTTGCATATATTTTTTGTTAAAATAATTGTCAATATTAGCTAATTTCTATCTCAACTTAATCGAATTAATTTGATAACAATAAGATTATTATTAATATTATATGTTTATTTACCATAAATTTGTCCTAATTTTATAGCTTGATTATACTTAATTAATCTACAATTACAGAAAGATCTAGAATAGTATGAAATAATTGATTACTATTCTTAATATGAAATAATTAAACAATCATAATAGTTTTCATCCAATAAAAAAGAATCTTAATTGATTTTTACTACAATAAGAAATAACATTACATGAAATAATATGAAATCATAATAGTTTTCATCTAATAGAAATGAATTTTAATTATTTTTTACCACAATATGAAATAATGTTAGATATTCAAATAATCAACCAAAAATCTTTTTTGTTATAAAATGTTAGTTTTTTGTTGTAAGAATTCAAATACATAGTTCTCAAGATGGCAATTGTCTTAATATTTATGTTAACTTCTTTGTTTTATTATATATATATATGAAATAATGTTAGATATTTAAATAATCAACCAAAAAGTTTTTTCTTATAAAATGATAGTTTTTTGTTGTAAGAATTCAAATAGGTAGTTCTCAAGATGACATTTGTCTTAATATTTATGCTAGCTTCTTTGTTTTTTTATTTTTATTTCTATATAATAGAAGCACTGGTTTCGACCAATGCTTCATAATTTACCTTTTTAGCCCTTATTGCTTCGTAATTTACTATACTACCCCTAATTAATTATTATAAGTCATTTATATATTAGAATTAATAATATTTTTTTACTATATTATGCCTAATTAATTATTATAAGTTAGTTATATATTAGAATTAATAATATTTAAATAAGAAAATAGATATTTATGATGTTTGTTTCAGCTGCTTTAATCGTGATTTTACTATATCATCCTTAATTAATTATTATAAGTCATTTATGTATTAAAAAATTAATAATATTTAAATAAAAAATAGATGACATGTCTGCTGCGGTTGCTTCAATCATAATTTTGCTAAATATCGCTCATAATTAATTATTATGAGTCATCTAAGTGTTAAAAAATTAATAATATTTTTAAAAAACTAAAATAAACATAAAATGATAAATTAACTCTTGATGTATTAAATTAAGTTGATCTCTTTCAACCGTGATTTTACGATATCACCCATAATTAATTATTATAAGTCATTTATGTATTAAAAAGTTCATAATATTTAATTAAAACATTGGTTTCAACATGGCTGCTTCAGGAGTTGCGCCGTGATTTTACTATATCACCCCTAATTAATTATTATAAGTCATTTATGTATTAGTATATTAATAGTATTTAATTAGAACAAGAAAATATGTGTTTATGACATGTCTGTTGCAGCTGCTTCAACCATAATTTTACTAAATATCGCTCCTAATTAATTATGATGAGTCATCTAAGTATTAGAAAATTAATTGTATTTAATAAAATGATAAAATCGACAAATGATAAATTAACTCTTAATTTTTAAAATTAAGTTGGCGTCCTTCAACCTTGATTTTACTGTATCACTCCTAATTAATTATTGTAGGTCATTTATGTATTAAAAAATAATAATATTTAATTAAAAAAAAAAATAGACATTTATGATATGTCTATTTCAGCTGCTTCAATCATAATTTTACTAAATACCGCTCTTAATTAATCATCTAAGTATTAAAAAATTAATGATATTTAATAAAAAAATAAAATAGACATAAAATGATAAGCAGGTAGCAGATCGACGTGTTTGTTTGTGTTGCCTACTTGGATACTTCTTTTTATATTTGTTTATTTTACTTTCAATTTTAATCTATTATATATTTGAGAATTACGTAAAAGTATTATAAATCATAATAATTAACAATTCAAAGTAATTAAAAAAAGATATAAAAAATTTTGGTTGACTCTCTAAATTTTATTACTGTCACGTAAATTGGAACAAAAGAAAAAGTACTAGAAATCACAACAATTAACAATTTAAAGTATTTTAAAAATATGTAAAAAATTTAGTTAACTTTCAAAAATTATATCAATACCACATAAGTTGAGACAGAGGATATAACATATATCATTTAAAAATTACATAAAAAATATTATAAATCACAATAGTTTATCTTGAAAATGTTTTTCGCGCTGCCACCTCAATTCTAAATGTTGTTATATTTGGATATCTAGATCTGATAATATTGTGTACCCATCTATAAGAATTTCTTAACTTAGGGTGTGTTTGGTATGAAGGAAAACATTTTCCAGAAAATGTTTTCCAATTTTCTTATGTTTGGTTGGCTTATATGTTTTTGAAAATGTTTTCTAAACCAACTTATTTTTCTTAAATCTAAAGAAAATGACTTCCCTTCAAAAAGAAAGGAAAATATTTTCCAAAATTCTCTTTCAACCTCACTTTAAAATTGAAATGTTCATACAATTCTTAAAATCATCTACCCCGCCCCGCCCTCAATACCCAATCACCTCGACACCACCCCTACCCCTACCCTCACTCTACCCCTATCTCTACCCCTACCCCTACCCCCACCCCCAAAATTCAATTGTAACTTAATCCATTCCGTAGCCCCACCCCTACTCCTACCAGCCCTCTTCCAAAAATAATATCTATATTTTATTAAAAAATTCAAACTTTTCTCTTATACCACAACCCTACTCTCCCTCTCCCCCCCCTTACCAGCCCCCTCTCCCATCCCTTCCCTCCTCCTCCCCCAAACCTCAAAAGAAGAATTATTTTTTAAAAAATTCCAATTTTTTCCCTTTCCTCCTCACTCGCCTACCCTGACCCCCAACTCTTACTCGACCCCCCCCTCCCCCCCCCCCCCCCCCCCCCGGTTAATTTTTTAACTTTTTTTTAACCAAAAAAATTTAAAACTTTTTCTTACCCCACCCCTACTACCTATTCTGACACCCCCACCCACCCGTCCACCAATCCCTTTTCCAAAAAAGGATTTAATTTTTTAAATTTTTTTTTTTAAGATTCTAAAATGTATTTTTACGCTTTAGCTAAACACTAAAATGTATTTTTTGAAAAATATTTTTTCATTCACCAATGAAATACTAGAAAAAAAATTTCATCCACCAACCAAACATAAGAAGACAAGTAAGAAATCAACTTGTTTTCTAGGAAAATATTTTCCATGAAAAACATTTTCCTTCATACCAAACGCACCCTTATTAGTGGTTCAAAACATCTCAATATCTGTATTTATAAGTTTTTTGCCTTTGAGAAGATGATCCAAGACTTTGTTGTAAATTGAAGTATCTTTTGTTCCAGTTTTTGTATGAAATAATTCTATGAATATTAGTTCCACATCTTTTCTATATTTTGTAACAGGTCTCAAACTTATCATTAAACAATTAAAATAGTCCGACTACACGACACATCACACTTTCTTATCATATGGAAAAAAACTATCTTATAAAACTTCACTCCTTAGCGAGTACCGTCAAATAGTTATTATTTAAAAAGTTATCATTTTAAATCAATGTACATTTATGTTTGTATCTAATCAATATCGAATTTTGGTCCTAAAAATGTCTATAGTGTTGGGCCCGTGCTGACACGGGCCATGCACCTCTAGTATTATAGAAGAGGTGGTTTCAACATGGTAGTTTTTTGTTTTTAAATTCATATTTATGGGTATTAAAGTCATTACAATAATTATAAGCTCAATTCAATTATTTTTTGTGCTTTGATTTTTGAAGCTCATCAAAAGTTTGAATATAAGTCCATATTTTTCTCTTTAATTACAATCAATGCCATGTAAAAAATTTACCATAATGCCATCGCACATGGCCTTGCATATATCATGTGAGCCCTCTATCATCCATTTATTTTTCAATCTTATTTATCTTTTTTATGTATAAAATTGTTTCAAATATATTTAAGTAAATTGATTAGTAGGATGATAATTTATTGTAAAAACTAATTATAATTGATACAATTAAATAAATTTTATTATTTATTTAATTTCATATCAAACATATAATTTACTTTCTTTCTTATTTGTTACTACAATTTCACCTAATTTAATTTTTTCCTAATATATTCAATCGTGATTTTACTATATCACCTCTAATTAATTATTATGGTCATCTAAGTATAATGTCACTTAAAATGGAGTAGAAAAAGTTTTACACAATAATTAAAAATTTAAATTATTTTAAAAAATATAATTGACTATCAATGACACAAAACTTTGGACAAGTAGCATATATTTTAAGAAAATTACATAAAAAATATTATAAATTACAATAATTAAAAACTTGAAATATCTAAAAATAATTTGATCTATTATATATTTTTTAAAAAATACTATAAATCACAATAATTAACAACTTAAAAATTTAAACGATATAAATATTTGATTGACTCTCGATCCCGGATGAATCTTAGGATGTATATGCAATCCATCTTTTTTTTAAACTTTTGTTTAAACATATCAAAATTGAAAATGCAAGTTCTAATACAGTACATCAAACAGTGTATAAGAAATAATGTAAGCATAAATAATACCAATATTATTAATACAAACATTATTAATGCAAACATTATTAATACATTCTACCAATATTATTTTTATAGACTCTAACAAACGACTCCACGTTTGAAAGGAAGGAGAATATACAAAAGCAAAGTTCAATAAAATATCTACATAAGTATATTTTATCGTGTTCTCAAAGTCAAATAATTTAAATTAATATGAAAGATGGTTCTATATAATCTTTGAAACAGTTAAAATTTGAATTTAAAATATTAATTTAGTTTAACTTCAAATAACAAGTTGACAAATAAATGAGAAGGAGAAAATAAAAGCAAATGATACATATGGCGGTTTATTAAGGGAATACAATGCGGGTTATTAACTGCAACCCACATGTGATGTAATATGCAATGACTAGATAACCGTTTATCGTTCTCAACAATTATTCTCTATTTTATACAACAAGTGTCAAGTCTTATGTATCAATTTTAATCTCATATTTTCTACTTAATGTAGCAAATCTTAATCATATGATTAAATATATAGACTTCTATATGCATCGAATTTTGTTATTTATATGAGTAAGTTTTACATGATTATCTTGTAAGACTTGACTCCTTGAAAAATACTACCAAGCAGTTAATATATTTTGTCTTTTCATATTTTATAATTCATAATTCGAATTAATATCAATTTAACTTACTGTACATAGTAAAAATATCTTAATGTTGGGCCCGTGCTGACACGGGCCATGCTCTTCTAGTTATTATATATATAGATAAAATGATAGTTTTTTACTGTAAGAATTCAAATAGGTAGTTCTCAAGATGACACTTGTCTTAATATTTATGCTAACTTCTTTGTTTTATTATATATATAGATATGAAATAATGTTAGATATTTAAATAATTAACCAAAGAGCTTTTTGTTATAAAATGATAGTTTTTTGTTGTAAGAATTCAAATAGGTAGTTCTCAAGATGACCCGTTTCTTAATATTTATGCTAACTTCTTTGCTTTATTATATATAGAGATAAAATGATAGTGTTTTGTTGTAAGAATTCAAATAGGTAGTTCTCAAGATGACACTTGTCTTAATATTTATGCTAACTTCTTTGTTTTATTATATATATAGATAAGAAATAACATTACATGAAATAATATGAAATCATAATAGTTTTCATCCAATAGAAATGAATTTTAATTATTTTTTACCACAATATGAAATAATATTAGATATTTAAATAATCAACCAAATAGTTTTTTGTAATAAAATGATAGTTTTTTGTTGTAAAAATTCAAATAGGTAGTTCTCAAGATGACACTTGTCTTAATATATATGCTAACTTCTTTGCTTTATTATATATATAAATAGATAAAATGATAATTTTTTGTTGTAAGAATTCAAATAGGTAGTTCTCAAGATGACACTTGTCTTAATATTTATGCTAACTTATTTGCTTTATTATATATATAGATAAGAAATAACATTACATGAAATAATGTGAAATCATAATAGTTTTCATTTAATAGAAATGAATTTTAGTTATCTTTTACCACAATACGAAATAATATTAGATATTTAAATAATCAACCAAATAGCTTTTTGTTATAAAATGATAGTTTTTTGTTATAAGAATTCAAACAGGTAGTTATCAATATGACACTTGTCTTAATATTTACACTAACTTCTATGCTTTATTATATACATAGCTATGAAATATGAAATAATATTAACTAACTAAACAAATAATCCAAAAAACATATAATAATATGAAATAATTGATTACTATTCTTAAATGAAATAATTAAACAATCATAATAGTTTTCATCCAATAAAAAAAAATCTTAATTGATTTTTACCACAATAAGAAATAACCTTACATGAAATAATATTAAATCATAATAGTTTTCATCTAATAGAAATGAATTTTAATTATTTTTACCATAATATGAAATAATGTTAGATATTTAAATAATCAACCAAATAGCTTTTTGTTATAAAATGATAGTTTTTTGTTGTAAGAATTCAAATAGGTAGTTCTCAAGATGACACTTGTCTTAATATTTATGCTAATTTCTTTGCTTTATTATATATATAGATAAAATGATAGTTTTTTGTTATAAGAATTCAAATAGGTAGTTCTCAAGATAACACTTGTCTTAGTATTTATGCTAACTTATTTGCTTTATCTATAATATATTAAAAGTGTGAAGACCCTTAGAAAAGTGATTTGAACTTTTTGCCCTTCATTAAAAGACTCTCCAATAGACAAAACTGTCTTTTCATTATTTTTTTTAATATTTAAAAATTAAAATTCATTTAAATTTAGTTATTAAATCTTTCCTTTTTTGAATTATATACCTTAAATTTTAGACTTTTAAATTAATGAAAATATTACCTTAACTAAATCTTTATAAGAAAGTCAATTAGTTGAAAATCCTATAATGGCCAATTACATGAGCAATTAATATTGTGGTACAACTGACGTAAAATACCATTGTTTTAAAGTTTACCAAAAATAATCGATATATATATATATATATATATATATATATATATATATATATATATATATATAATATTTTATAATATTTTAAAAGTGTGAAAATCCTTAGAGAAGTGATTCAAACTTTTTACCCTTCATTAAAACACTCTCCTTTAGACAAAATCATCTTTTTACTATTTTTATAATTATAATTATACATAAATACAAATAATATATATTTTTGAAAAAATAAAAAATCACCATTATTAAAAGAGTCCTAATTATAGTACCTTATATTTGAAAAATAAATATTAATTTGCCAAATTTGAAATAGAATTCAATATATACACTAAAATAATAAATTTGTCCTTTTTTTTGGACAGTTTCTTTATTTTTGAAAAAAAAAAAGATCTAAAAATGTGTATAAATTATTTTAAACCTGAATTCAACGTGTGTGTATATATGTGTATATAAATATATATAGCTTTTTCTACTTTTACTATATTTTATTATTTTATTTTAATAAAGTTTGCCTTTAGGATCAAAATTTCCTCTCAGGCAAAAATTGAAAGGTTAGTTTTAATTACATTATTTTGAAATCTTTATTATCGTATTATTTTATTTTAATTTACAGATAGTAGATGAATGTCGATCGGCTTTGAATATATTTTTTTTAGGTAAAGGTTAGGTTTAACTATATTGTTTTAATATCTCTATTAGTGTACTATTTTGTGATAGTTTACAGGCCGTAAATGAATGTCGATCAACTTTGAGGAATTTTTGTGTGTAAATGTTAGGTTTAATTGTATTATTTTGATATTTCTTTTATCGTATTGTTTTGTTATAGTTTACGGGTGAAAGATAAATTTCGACTGACTTTGAATATCTTTTTTAAAGTAAAAATTAGATTTAATTGTATTATTTTGATATTTCTGATTTGAGATTTTTTTTTTGTTAAGCCTAGATGTATTGTTTTGATATCACTATTATCATATTATTATGTTGTAGTTTACAGGTGACAAATGAATGTCTGTCGGCTTTGAGATTTTTTTTTTGTAAATGTTAGATTTAATTGTATTATTTTTATATATCTTTATCATCGTGTTGTTTTGTTGTATTTTATAGGTGCTAGATGAATGTCGATCGGCTTTGAAATTTTTTTGGTAAAGGTTAGGTTTAATTAAATAAATTCTCCATCTTTACATATTTAAAAAATGTTGAATTTAATTATTATACTCACTTTATCAATTTAAATAAATATCCTATTTAGTGAAACATTTGAATTTCATTAAAATGAGATACACGCGTGAAGCGCGTATACCTAAACTAGTTATATATATAAATAAGAAATAACATTACATGAAATAATATGAAATTGTAATAGTTTTCATCCAATAGAAATGAATTTTAATTATTTTTTACCACAATATGAAATAATATTAGATATTTAAATAATCAACCAAATAACTTTTTGTTATAAAATGATAGTTTTTTGTTGTAAGAATTCAAATAGGTAGTTCTGAAGATGGCACTTGTCTTAATATTTATACTAACTTCTTTGCTTTATTATATATATAGACATGAAATATGAAATAATATTAACTAGCTAAATAAATAATCCAAAAAACATATAATAATATGAAATAATTGATTACTATTCTTAACATGAAATAATTAAACAATCATAATAGTTTTCATCCAATAAAAAAGAATCTTAACTTGTCTTAATCAAGAAACATCTTTATAAAAACGTCTTTCTGTTGTTCTACTTTACGGTAAAAAAACTCTCTATTAAAGGGTATTTCATTTCTCAAATTCAAATTAAAAAATATTTATCATTCCACCACAATTTCAACTAGTCAACCTAACACTCTCACATATTCCTAGAGTAGAGCAAGATTTTCACTTCCTTTTTTGTTTATTCCTATCTTTCACTGTTTTTTTCCATGTTAAATTGTAAGATTTTCGTTTCTTTTACATCGTGAATATTCTCTGAAACTAAAAGTCAAATGCCTAAATCTTTCCTTCTTTTGAACTTATAAAGATCCTAATCCCATTAATTCTTGTACTTTTCTAATAATCATCATTTAGTTGTGGAAGTTTAACTAAAGTCATAATTAATTGCAGTTTGTGTGTTAATGATTAGTGCTTTTGTCGGTTTTAACGGAAAGAATCAGCATATTACTAATCAATAATTATATTTTTTATTCATTCTTATAATTATTTCGGCCGGTTTTCATTTTTAGCTGAAGATTTTTGTTCTTGGATTCCACTATAGTTTAAGAAGAGAATAAAAGAAGGTTGTTATTGCTTCCTCTATTCACTTTTACTTGTTATTATTTCATTTTTCGAAATCAACCTACATAAATTTTAATTAATATTTTAAGATACATTTTTCATCATACGAATATGAGAAAGATCGCAACTTATAGTATTTTCCATATAATTTTCGATCATTTAAATTTTAGATTTAAAATATTAAATTATAGTACATCTTAAAATATTAATCAAAATTCATGCAAGTTGACCCCAAAAAACAAAACAACGCCGAGTAAAAATTGAACGGAGAGAGTATTAAAAGAAAATTTCAGAAGAGCATATTAGATTAATTGGTAAAGTTATTGTCATGTGAACGAAATGTCACAAATTCGATGTGAGAATAGCCTTTGTAAAAATGCAAGGGTATAAACAATAATAAACCCTTGAATAAATATTGTAATATGTGTTTTCTATTGGCCGTGTGACGATTATTTTTTACTTCTTAAAAACAAAAACAAGTTTAAACGGTTGTTGAACTATTAAAATGGATGGATTGACCACCAAAAAAAATGGATGGATTGGAAAAGATGTTTTACGTTAAAATGAGTCAGGTTTAATATTTTTAATTTTTGACTTGAAAAATAAGGTCCCATGTTATTAAAAAAGTGATCAGACATATAATTTTTCTACTTTAGTGATAATAACAAAAGTTAAGTTATTTTAATTTAAAAGGTAATTTTAATTGATTAGGAAATTGAAATCCAGTGAAAAAAATAACAAGCTGAAAGATAAAAATTATTCAAATTAACCTTTTTAATTTTTGATGGTCGATGTTTATCCATTTACAAACGAAAATGGAATACCGCTTCAAATTGACCTAACCTATCGAATTTAAAGCACCATTATACATGGTATTCCTTTTCTTGTAAAAAATAATTAATTAATTTAAAAAGAGTCTAAATTTTTTTTTTATATTACTAGTGTACTTTCAAAAGAAGCCAACTAGAAAGCATTGAATTTGGTGGCTACTTATGGCGTATTTTCCACAAAGAATAATGAAGGTTAGGTATATTATTTGCAAATTGCTACTACACAACTTCTCATTAAAAGGTTGGGCATTAATTGAAGTCCAGAATTTAAAATGTACCACAAAATAGTGCATTGGGCTTACAAAATACGATTCTACAACCAAGGATTGTGAGGACGATAAGGATCGCTTTATCCTTAATAGAGGTTTCATCTTTGAATTATGAAAATTAAATAAATATTAAAGAGCATTTTATTTAAGGGATTTATATAATGTGAATTCAAATTAATCAGGTCAATGTGTTCTGGGGATTTATATAATGTGAATTCAAATTAATCACGTCAATGTATTGTGAATATGAATGGTTTATATTTTGATAGTATAATTATTGCACGTACGTGAGACACAAAAATTCCACACAATGTAGCAGCCACTTTTGAAAGAGGATATAGAGGGGTACTTCTTGTGAACTCTTTAAGGGGTTGTTTGGCAGAATGTGTTAAAAATCTAATGCATGAATTACTCGAAATCTAATGCATGAATTACTCGTGTATAAGTAATATCTTGTTTGGTATTTTTTTTTAGCCTATGTATAATTAATGCTTGTATTTGTTACACATCATATTGTGTATTAAACAATGTATTACTAATACCACCAATATTCTATGTATTAGTAATACAAAAAATTTTAATACACGTATTAACTTATTAAATGACAAAATCTCCCCTCAAATTCCTACTAAAATATTCACCCCAAGCCATTTTCCATAGTAGTGCATCTTCATCTTCGTTCTAAAATATTTCCCCCAAGCCATTTTCATCATTACCTGCATTTCTTTCCATGGTAATACAACAACTTAAAACAGCCTCTCTTTTTATATTATCAAAGAAGAATTGTGTGAGTTACTTCATCTTCATTCTAAAATATTTCCCCCAAGCCATTTTCCCCCGTACTTGCATTTCTTTCCATGACAATACAACAACTTAAAGCAACCTCTCTCTTTTTATATTATCAAAGAAGAATTGTGAGTAATAGTAACTTGGACAGATGACTAGAATAGCAAATTAGATGCGGTAGTAGCAGTGTGCAACTTATTATCACACTACATTTTCTTCTTCCTTCTCGTTAATCGGATTACTCTTCTCCATGAAAATTGGATATTTAGTTATTGGGTATGAATTTGAAATTGAATTCTTTGTTTTTAGAGGTTATGAATTTGGGTAAGAAGGGTTTAGGTTTGAAGTTTTTGATTTGTTTGAATTGGTAAAGGGTTGAATGTTAGGCTCTCAATTGCTTTAAAAAAATCAGACAAAAAAGTTAAGAGAGTAATTGTTATTTCTTCTCTTGAGGGATGATTTACAATGAAGGAAACTCTTTTATTTATAGGGGGAATTTGTCCTAATTTCACACTAAAAGACAAATACATCAAATCCTGATAGACATCAAATAGATCTTGATAGACATTCACTATAATTGATATATATAATAACACTCCCCCTTGAATGTCTAACAATACGCATATAGGCTGCCTCATTAAAAACCTTACAAGGAAAACCCAGTGAGACAAAACCTCGTAAGGGAAAAAGAGTACAACGCGTATTAGCTTCCCCTAATAAAAACATTCTTGAACCTTTGCATTTCGATCTTGTGCACCATCTTCTTGAAAGTTGCAGTTGGAAGAGACTTGGTGAATAAATCAACCACATTGTCACTTGAACGAATCTATTGTACGTCAATATCACCATTCTTTTGGAGCTCATATGTATAGAAGAGCTTTGGCGAAATGTGCTTCGTTCTATCTCCTTTTATGAATCCACCTTTCCGTTGTGCTATGCATGCTGCATTATCTTCATATAAAATTGTGGGTACTTTGTCACATTTCAAGCCACATTTTTCTTGAATGAGATGTATTATGGACTTCAACCACACATACTCTCGGCTTGCTTCATGAATAGCTATAATCTCAGCGTGTGATTCGATGAAGTAGCTACGATAGGCTGCTTTGTTGATCTCTAAGATATGGTAGTACCCCCACATATGAATACATAGCCTATTTGAGATCGAGCTTTATGCGGGTCGAATAAGTATCCAGCATCAGCATAACCAACAAGATCGAAATTGCAATCTTTAAAATAAAATAAGCTCATATCAGTAGTCCCCTTTAGATACCGTAATATGTGTTTGATTCCATTCCAATGTATCCTGGTAGGAGCAGAACTATACCTTGCTAGCAAATTTACTGAAAAGGCAATATTAGGCCTTGTAGTATTTGCAAGATACATTAGTGCACCAATTGCTCTAAGATATGGTATTTTAGGACCAAGGAGTTCCTCATTCTTTTCTTGAGGTCGAAATGGATCCTTATTTATATCAAGTGATCGAACAACCATCGGAGTACTTAATGGATGTTCTCTATCCATATAGAATCGTTTCAACACCTTTTTTGTGTAGGCAGATTAATGGACAAAGATATCGTTTGTCAAATGCTCAATTTGCAAACCAAGGCATAACTTTATTTTTTCGAGATCTTTCATCTCAAACTCTTGTTTTAGGTAATCAATTGCCTTTTGAAGCTCTATTGGCATTCCAATAAGGTTTATGTCATCGACATAGACAACAAGTATAACAAACTCCGACATTGTTTTCTTTATGAAAACATATGGGCAAATTTTATCATTCGTATAACCTTTTTTAGATAAATATTCACTAAGACGGTTATATCACATGCGTCTAGATTGCTTCAAACCATACAATGATCTTTGCAATCTAATGGAATACATTTCCCGAGGCTTTGAACTATATGCTTTCGGTATTTTAAATCCTTCGAGAATTTTCATGTAATCTTATTATCAAGTGATCCATATAGATAGGCTGTTACCACATCCATCAAATGCATTTCAAGTCTCTCATAGATAGTGAAACTAATAAGATAACGCAATGTTATTGTATCCATAACTGGTGAATATGTCTTATCATAATCGACACAAAGCCGTTGTGAAAATCCTTATGCAACAAGGCGTGCTTTATATCTTTGCATTTAATTTTTTTCATTTCTTTTTCGCACAAAGACCCATTTATAGCCAACAGGCTTAACACCATTAGGTGTTTGTGCTATGGCTCCAAAAACTTCACGTTTGGCGAGCGAATTCAATTTAGATTGAATTGTTTCTTGCCATTTTGGCCAATCATTTCTTTGTCGACATTCTGTGACAGATCGAGGTTCAAGATCCTCGCTATCTTGCATGATTTTCGTTGCAACATTATATGCAAAGACATGATCCACTACTATTTCAGATCGATTCAGATTAGTTTCAACATCACTTGAATTTATAGATAGTTCCTCATTTTCTTGAGTCTCAGGCTCATTGATTCCTTCAGGGAAATCAATATTGCTCAAATCTTGAACTTTCGTATGTGGATCTTTCTTAGTGTCATCTTGACCATTTCTTTTTTTTCTTCTAGGATTTTGATCCTTAGAACCTAATGGTATGCCACACTTCAAGCGTGTTTTAGATTCATTAGCTATGACACTAGTGGATGGTCCTTTAGGGACATCAATTCTAATTGGGACATTCTCTGCAGGAATATGTGATTTAGTGATCCTTTTTAAATCTGTAAATACGTCTGACATTTGATTTGCAATTCTCTACAGATGAATAATCATTTGTACTTCTTGCTCACAAATAAAAGCACGTGGATCAAGATGAGATAGTGATGAATTTTTTCACAAAATTTCTCTTTTGATGTCACTATCTTCTCTCCCTAATTTTGAAAAAAGTATCTCATCAAACCGACAATCTGCAAATCGAGCAGTGAATATATCTCTCGTTAATGGTTCAAGATAGCGAATAATGGAGGGTGATTCAAACCCAACATAAATTCCTAACCTTCTTTGGGGGCCCATCTTGGTGCGGTATGGTGGTGCTATCGGCACATAAACACCGCACTCAAAAATACTCAGATGACATATATTAGGCTCTTGACCCAGAACCAATTGCAACAGAGAAAATTTATGATAATTTATCGATCTAAGACGAATAAGTGTTGCAGTATGCAAAATTACATGACCCCAAACAGAAATGGGCAACTTAGTTTTCATTAGTAATGGTCTTGCTATCAACTGCAGACATTTAATTAATAACTCAGCAAGGCCATTTTGATTGTGAACATGGGGTACAAGATGTTCCACTCTTATCCCGATCGATAAGCAATAATCATTAAATGCTTGAGATGAAAATTCTGGAGCATTATCAAGGCGAATAGACTTGATTTGATTATCAGGAAATTGTGCCCGTAATCGTATTATTTGTGCCAACAATTTTGCAAATGCCAAGTTGCGAGATGACAAAAGGCACACATGAGACCATCTAGAAGAAGCATCTATTAGGACCATGAAGTATCTAAACGATCCACTTGGTGGGTGAATTGGTCCACAAATGTCCCCATGTATGCGTTCTAAGAACGCGGGGGACTCAATCCCAACTTTTGTTGGCGATGGGCTCACAATCAACTTGCCTTGATAACAAGCATCACATGAAAATTCACCATTCGAAAGAACCTTCAAGTTCTTTAATGGATGCCTATTTGAATTTTCTATTATTCGTCTCATCATTATTGATCCTGGATGTCCCAGATGATCATGCCAAAGTACGAAAGTATTGGAATCAGTAAACTTTCGATTTTCTACGGAATGTTCCTCAATTACACAAATCTTTGTCCAATACAGGCCAGAAGATAAAGCAGGGAACTTTTCAACAACACATGTCTGCCGCGAGACATTCTTGGTGATACCAAGATATTCAAGATTCATCTCATCAAATGTCTTGATATGATAACTATTTTCACGGATATCTTTAAAACTCATCAAGTTTCTCTGAGACTTGGGAGAGAACATAGCATTATTTATGATGAGTTTAGCTCCCTTGGGCAAGATTATAATGGTTTTTCCGAAGCCTTCAATCAAATCAGCACTACTAGAAATTGTAGTAACATTAATCTTGTTCATGTTTAGATGAGATAAATATTTCTTGTCTTTGAATATCGTATGTGTAGTGTCAGAATCAATCAAACAAATATCTTCTTGAAAATTATCCATATCTTTAAATAAAATAACATGCACCAAATAAAAAATATATAAAATCTTTGTACAAAGTGAAAACTTATAATATAAAAAAATTATTAATCACACTTTAACTAAGTAATTTAAAAAAATATATCCAATTAGTACGAGATGCAATTGTAATCCTATTAAGAAATGAGAATATAAAAATATTATTATATTACATAATCATATGAGAATATTATTATATTAAAGAATGTTAATATAAAGAATACATTACAGAATGCAATCTTAATCATATTATTTGCACAACATTGTAAAGAATGATAATTTTGCATTGTAATGAATGCAAATCAAACACTCCACGTATTGTTTTCATGCGAAAAATAAACCTCTGTAATATCATTTTTTTTAATAAATAATGATAAAATTAAAATTCAATTCAATCAATAATAAACTACAATAATATGATTGAACTAATCAATATTAATCAAAAACTAATACTCATACAAACAACTACTTTTACATGATTCTTTATTCACTAACTATTATCAATACAAATAAAATAAAATTAAAAATCATTCATTCTTTCATGTTTACAGAACCATCACCAATCAAGTGATCAATCTTTCCTTCAGGGTGCTGGAAAAAGTCTGCTACATCCAAACATATGATGTCAATATTATTTTCAGAGAGAAAGTTAGCCTCGTGATTTCTCTCTTTCTTCTTTAGTGATGCTTGATAAAGATCAACCAAGTGCTTGAGAGCACGACAATCACGTGAATAATGTCCTTTCTCGCCACATCGAAAACAAGTAACTGCTTCACGTTTCTCATCTTTTCTCTTTTTGTATGATGGATTATTAACACCCAGAACAAGGTTTCTTTCTTGGTCATCACGGCCACGACCACGTCTACGATCAGGGCCGCGACCTTTTTCACGCCTAGCATGGTGAGCGTGCACATCATTCACAGCAGGGAATGGTGCAGATCCAGTTGGTAGGTTCTCGTGATTTTTCATCAACAAAACATTATTTTGTTCAGCCACGAGAAGATAAGAACTCAGTTCAGTATACTTCTTGAAACCTTTTTCTCGATATTATTGTTTTAAGAGCACATTCGAGGTATGAAAAGTGGAGAAGGTTTTTTTTATCATATCATTATTATTGATCGTCTCTCCACAAAGTTTCAATTGAGAAGAAATTCTGAACATGACAGAATTGTATTAATGAACAGACTTGTAATCTTGAAATCTTAGATGCATCCACTCATATCGTGCTTTCGGGAGGATGACCATCTTTAAGTGGTCAAACCTTTATTTTAGGCTATTCCACAATACGAGTGGATCCTTAATAGTAATGTACTCAATTTTCAGAACTTCGTCAAGATGATGACGCAAGAAAATCATAGCCTTAACACAACTTTGACTAGATGTTGTATTTTCATTCTTTATGGCGTCTCCAAAACCCATAGCATCTAGGTGGATTTCAGCATCCAACACCCATGAAATATAGTTCTTGCCCGAACTTTGAAGGGAAACGAACTCACACTTCGTAAGATTGTTAGCCATATGAAAAAAATAAGAAATAAAAAAAATAATACCTTAGCTTTAGCCTTCAAATTTAAGACGGTAGAGTCTCGTGCTGATAACGTATTATAAACAAGAAAGAATAAAGAAGAAGAGTAGAGAGCATAAAGAGAGTAATTGTTATTTCTTCTCTTGAGGGATGATTTACAATGAAGGAAGCCCTTCTATTTATAGGGGGAATTTGCCCTAGTTTCACACTTAAAGACAAATACATCAAATCATGATAGACATCAAATAGATCTTAATAGACATTCACTATAATTGATATATATCATAACAAAAAGGATATCTTTGTCAATAAATATTTTTTTTATAAAAATTATAATATATATATTATTTCTAATATATCAAACCAAACACTGTATAAAAAATAATGTCAGCATAACTAATACAAGTACAACTAATACCAACATTACTAATGCAAGCATTACTAACATATCTTATTCAGCATTATTATTATACACTCTACCAAACGACTCCTAAATGTTTTGTATATCAACTCATGATCATATTCAATTTTTTATTTTTTTTGAAATTTACGTACTAATGATGTAAAGAGTAAGAATTTTCTAAAAATTGAGGTGTTCTTGGAGATAAATTTTATGGGGGTGGGGGTGGGAGTGGGGAGGAGATATTTCAACTTTTTCGGACCTTTCCAGACAAATTGTAAAAAGAAAATTGGGAAGATTTGATTTGGTATAGTAAAATATAGGCCAAAGGCATCGATAGACACTCAAACTTGTTGCCAAAATTCACTTAGACACCTAAACTAAAGTTTGTTCCTATCAAGCCCCTAAACCCCCTACATTTTATTCCAATTGGACATTTTTTCCCTATCAGCTAAAAGTTAAAGTGTGTGTTACCCACACAAGCTGACGTGGATAAATTAACAAATTAAAAGGTGACAGATGACATTAAAATCCAAAAATAATTTAAATTTTTTTATCACTAATTAAATTGTAATATAAAAAGAATTATAATATCTTTTTTAAAAAAAAAACTCTTGCCCCCACCCCCTTCTTCTTCTTCTCCAGCCATCCCCCTTCATCTTCTTCTCCAGTCACTCCCACCCCTCCCCCCACCCCCCGCCTTCATCTTCTTCTTCAGCTATCCTTATTCTCTATTCCTTTTCTCCTTTAACAAAGTTATCATCTTCTGTAGAAGCAAATGGAATAAAAACCTCGAAACTTCAAGTTCTTTAACAAGAACCTCGAACAAGAACAAGCAAACGGAACAAGTTTCTTTAACATGAAATATCAACAACCTCGAAACAATTTCATTCCGAAAGAAAAATTCTTCCAAAGTTACAAACTTTATTTCCAAATCCAATCATACACCACACAAACACTAAAAAAAAAAAACACATAAACAACGTAAAACTTCAAGAAGCTCCTAACAATTCAGTGAAATTTAAAAATTAATTTTGAAAAGGAAATTAACTTAAAGTTGCAAATTGATCACCTAAGAAATTGATTTTTGAAAAGGAAATTAAAGCAATGTTCCATTGATTTAAGTTTAAGAAAAAAAAAAAACAGACGAAGAAGATGAGGAGGGGTTATCGGGTAGGGGGGAGAGAGGAAATGGTTGAGTTTTTTTGTTACAATTTTTTTTTGCTTTATTAATGATTTTTGGGCTCCATTGATTTAAGTTTAAGAAGAAAAAAAGAGGAAGAAGATGAACAAGGGGTATCGGGGGTGGGGGGTGGGGGTGGGGGAGAGGGAATGGTTTTTTGCTTTATTAATGATTTTTGGACCCCCATGCCACTTGACATCTTTTTATTTAGAATTTACAAAGAAAAACAACTATTTACGCGCCCCCTGCGTTTGCACAACACGTGCAATATCATGTAGGCAAAAAATGTCCAATTAAAACAAAAGTGGGGGGTTTAGGGGCCTGATAGGAATAGGCCTTAGTTTAGCTGTCTAAGTAAATTTTGACAATAAGTTTAAGTGTCTATCGATACCTTTGGCCAAACATTTAAGAATATAAACTTGTTGATTTAGCGTAATAGTTTGATTTCTGATTGTCTTAAACTTTCCATTATTCTACAAAGTGTCATTTGTATGATTCATTTGATTTGTCGCCTTATTTCTAAGTTATTTTTAATGATTCTATAATAATTTAGTATGTCTATAAGTCAATAATAGTCAAATCGATAAATTTTAAAACTAAATCAAATCGGCCGACGTGCATCTCCAACTTGCACGTACTCACTGAATTAGCAGTTCCTGGGGAAAGATGAAAACATTATTAATATATATATTTTTTTATTAAAAAAAAAAAACAGAGCGCCATCAATGGGATTATTGTCTAGTAAAGTGAGATAAGTGTACACCTTTTTCTTTCTTTAATTTAATTTGCGATTGCTTTACTTTTTTGCTTGGCTTTTGCAAGAGGCTTCTAGCTTTAACTAACTACCTTATTCAAACCGTTGGATCTTTTTTTCTTTTTTGTATTCAAACACAAAACACCCTTGCAAAGCAATTCCAACTACCTACTTTTTTCTTTCATTTGGTGGGAACCCCTTCAAAA
>NC_061121.1:19756896-19771464 GCF_002878395.1 Capsicum annuum
TGGTGAAATAATTGAGATTTTTTATCTTTAATTAAAAAAATTATATTTGAATTTTTAAGAATGTAAAAAATCTAATTAAAATTTTAAAGTAGCAATTCAAAAAATAATAAATAATCTTAATCACACAAATTTAAATTTAGTTGCACTCCATTTTAAATATCAAAAATTAAATGAAAAACAGAAAGAAATCATTAGAGTCGAAAAAGCAGCCACATGCACCTTCACTTTTCATGCTACATTTTGTCTCCCAAAAGTTTTAAGCAACTATTAGGTAAATTCCTTTCATTTGCTTCTGCTTGCCAACCAAACAATTCAAATCTTAATAACAATAACAACTTTATCCATTTTAAATATTTTATGTCACATTACACACGTCATCATGTACTGTATATATACTATTTAGCTGTCATAATGTGATTACAAATGTTATATACTACTTCTAAGAAGACTTACATATGTACTCATTCAAATGTTAATGAGAGGTTGTTTGATACACAGAATGATGTGAAATATCTCAACATTAAGTTTAAGATTAGATTTATACTTCCTCTGTTTTGGAATAAGTGAATTGTTGGAGTATTTATTAGTGTTTTAAAATAAGTGAATCATTGAATTTTTTTTCAAAGTTACCCTTATGATTTGACAATCAATTAATTTTCGAAAAGGTATTAAAGGTCAACTTTTGCTTTTTGGAGGGTAAAAATGGAAAATTGTGTTAAATTTATATCTTTATTATTTTTTCCTTAATTGTGTACCAAAATCCAACAATTCATTTATTATGAAACAGAGGGAGTGCTATGTTTTGTTGATGGTACAAATTTATACCGTGAATCAAACATAGTACAAATCTAATTTCAAACTTACTCTTAAGATATCTTATATTATATGTTGTGTATAAGAAGTGTATATATTATATGTATTGATATAAGCATATACAACCTATGTGTACTTTCTTTTTTTCTTAAAAAATCTTCTATGTGGGTTAAAGCTGGATGATGGCCAACAACAGGGTGGCCTTTATCTATTCTATTAATTAAAGTGATAATAACTTATTGGCTAGCTCTCAGTGAAAGATATATCAACAAGTATATGCACATGGGATAAGTGGCCCAAATTTTGACTATGTGCAGAAGCATCAATTCTCCATAATAAATTTGATTTTGGCAGCACCCCTACAAAGAGGAAATACATAGCAAAAGATATCAAACAACAAATCAAACTACTATCATTAATGGATTAATGAAAGACACACATTCATAATACAAATAGGCACTAACATAAGCAATAGCCCACTTGTTTGACATTACTAGATGAGAACTTTTCAGACGATTGCAATACGGCTAGAGATATATTTTCTATTGTATGTGTCTATCAACGATTGATTCAGTATTCAAAAAAGGATAAATTTTGAAATGTATATCTAGCTACGTATATGATTTTTCATGTGCATATACATAGGGTTCAACTAGAAGCATTAGATTCTACCGTACATACAAGCTCATTGGTGGATCTGTTAACATTAGCCCAGGCTCAAGTTTTACACGGAATCCATCTGAGACTACTGTACCGAGCCCACTTAATTTTCTTTATCAGCATTTCATATTTTGAGTTGTAAATATAAAAGAACCATAGATGCTTCTAGAAACAAAATAATAATAAGAAATTCTCTGATATTTTACTCTCTCTTCGTCTCTATAGCTCTAGGGTTTTCTTCATTGTTTTTAATGGCGATCTCAATTGTGTGAGCTCTAACATGGTATCAGAGAAGGGATTCGTCATCCTCTCTCTCTCCTCTATCTTTCGATACTACCCTTGACGGGTTTTGTTGCCTTGGTCTCTTGCTTCTTCAGGTCGCGAAGAAGGCGGTAATCATTTTTTTGTTACGACTTACATCATCGATGGAGAATGTTCACATCTGTTTTTTTATCTCATTATGGATTGTGATCTCATAGTTTATGTAATTTTGGCTGGATCTGACTTGATATTTCAGTATTTCGAAGTTGTGCTCCTATAGTTCATGTAAAACTATTATTTTCTGTATTTTGTTCATCTTACCTCTGTGTTTTCATAGTATATGTCCAAATTTGCTGTATTTTAGTGGTACATGTACATTTTGTTTTAGTTTCATAGACTATATGTCGACGACTACTGCAACTAGTAGTGAGGGTTTCAATGAGTTCTCTATTTCTCCAACTCATCCTCTGTACCTTCATCCTTCGGATAATCCCAGGACTCACTTGGTTTCTCCACCGTTTGATGGGACTAGTTTTGTGGTTTGGAGAAAGAACATGATGATTGCCTTGTACGCTAAGAACAAACTAGGTCTGGTTACTGGGGATTTCGCTAAGCCTGCCCCCAATTCACCCTAGTTTCCTTTCTATGAACACTATAACAATATGGTGATAACTTAGATCACCAATTCTCTTTCCACTGACCTGTCCACTAGTGTTATGAGTTTTGACTCTGCCAAGGACATCTGGTCGGATATCAATGAAAGGTTTGTTCAATCTAATGGGAATAAGTACATACAAATCCAGAAAGAGATTAATTCAACCATCCAAGGGTCTTCAAACATTGCATCCTATTTTACTAGGCTGCGTGCCCTTTGGGATGAACTCAGTACATCTTATGTTGGTCCTGTATGTACTTGTGGAGCCTTAGGAAATTTCATGGAACAACAGAAATTGTTTCAGTTCCTTAGTGGGTTAAATGATGAATATTTTCGATATAAGAGCAATTTACTGATGTTGCCCACTCTTCCTCCCCTTAGCAGCTCTTATGCTATGTTACAACATGTTGAGAAACAATAGGAATCATTGAACCCAATTCCTAGATTATTTAATGACTCAGCTGCCTTCAATACAATCTCTCTCAACAGCTTATCTGGTCGTGTGTTTACTCAAAGGTTTCAATTTGATCCTAAAAAATCCTCCATGACAAATGATGCTAGGAGAATCCATTCTGATGTCAGGAGGACCCCCTTTCCAAACATTGGTTCTTCCACCCTTGTTTGTAAATATTGTAAGAAATCTGGTCATTTAATTGACAAGTATTACAAGCTCCATGACTTCCTTTCAGATTTCAAGTTTACAAAAGGGAGAAAATCTGCATCTCTTGTTCAATCTGATACCCCAAGTGCTGATCATTCAGTCTCCTCTGTAAAACTTGATGATGGGGATTACAGATTAACCAAGGACCAGTTCCAGCATTATCAGTACCTGTAGTATCTACACAACTCTTCTTCTTGAAGTCATACCACTTCCACTCCTCTATCTGAAGAGTTTACAAATTATGCAGGTGTGCTTAATGATCCCAATATCATTACGACTATTTTTCATGCATCTGTAGAAGCTACTCTAGGTGTAAATCCTTGGATAATTGATTCTGGAGCAACTAATCACATGACTCCACATAAGAATCTTTTCCATGATCTTACCCCTTTAGTCCCACCTCTTTTAATCAGTCTTTCTAATGGGTATAGAGTCAAAGTTTTGTCTACTGGTTCTTTAAATTTGACACCAGACATGACCTTGCATAATGTAATCTTAGTCCCTTCTTTCCATTTCAACCTCATTTCCATACATAAACTACTTTCTCAATTTCATTGTACTGCCATTTTCACTAAATCTAACTGTATACTACAGGACCCTTCTCTGAAAAAGCGGTTGGAAATTGGTAAAGCTGCACATGGATTGTACTATTTTACTTCTGCAAATTCCCTTATCTCATTTGTATCCTCTAGTGTTTTAGAATCTGCTACTTGTAGTTCATCCATGTATCATTTTGTTTCTCCTAGTTTGAATCAAAATGATTTGTTTTGGCATCAAAGACTTGGTCATTTTCCTTATCATAAAATGAAGTCTATTCATTTCTTATCTGGTAAGATATCTCCTACTCAACATTTTATGTGTGATATTTATCCTAAGTCTAGGCAATATTGATTCCCCTTCTCACCTAGTTCTACTCAATCTTCTTCCCCTTTCCATCTTGTCCACATGATATTTGGGGTCCTTATCACACTCAAACATATAATGGTTTTAAATATTTCTTAACTCTGGTTGATGATTTTACAAGGGTCACTTGGACTCACTTATTGTCTTCTAAGTCTGGTGCTTCTCCTGTCATTAAAGCCTTTGTTGTCATGGTGAAAGACCATTTTCATACCTCTATTTAAGTTTTTAGATCAGATAATGCTTTTGAGTTGGGACAAAGTTCTAATCTCCTGTCATTCTTTGCACTTCATTGGATTCTTTACCAAACCACCATCCCTCACACTCCTTAGCAAAATGGTGTTGTAGAAAGATAACACAAATATCTCTTAGAGGTTTTCAGGGCTTTACTTTTTCAGTCCAAACTTTCTTTAAAATATTGGGGTGAGTGTGTTTTGACGGCTATTTATTTGATAAATATATTACCTTCTGTCTCTTTACATTATTTTTCCCCTTTTGAGAAACTTCATGGTTGCCCTCCTATGATCATTTGAAAAGCTTTGGTTGTCTTGCCTATGCAACTTCTCCTCCACCTTCTAGAGACAAATTCCAACCCAGATCCATTCTATGTGTTTTCTTAGGTTACCCATGTGGTAAGAAGGGTTACAAACTTCTTAGCTTATCCACCCATTCAGTTTTCTATTACAGAGATGTGAAATTCTATGAACATGTTTTTCCTTTCACTATTTCTGCCCCTTCTCCTTCTCCCTTTCCTGCTTCTCCTTCTTATGTTGATTCTACTACTGCCTCCATACCTGCTGCCTCCTTCCCCCTTTCTACTTCTTCCATCTCTGTTCCACTTAGAAGAAGCACTAGACCACATGTTCCACCTTCTCATCTAGCTGATTACATTTGTTCCTATATTTTTCTACCACCTCCACTTCAAGTTAATTCCAAGGTTTCCAGTTTAATTATACATTTGCATGAACCTCAGTATTACCAACAAGCTGCTTTTAGTCCTGCTTGGCAAGAGACCATGCTACAAGAATTTAAAGCTCTTGATCTCAATCATACTTGGAACATTGTTCCCCTACCTTCTAATAAGAAAACTATTCCTTGTAAATGGGTTTACAAGATCAAACAAAGGGCTAATGGCACTTTTGAGATGTATAAGGCTAGATTAGTCATCAGGGGTGATACCCAAAGAGAATTCATTAATTATCATGAGACATTCTCACCTGTGGTCAAGCTCACCACTGTGAAGTGCCTCTTATCCCTTGCTGCCAAACATCAATGGATTGTTTTTCAACTGGATGTCAACAATGCTTTCCTGCATGGGGACCTTCATGAGGATGTTTAAATGAAGATTCCCCCTGGACTTCAAGTCACTGCCACCTCTTCTTATGCAATTTCTTTAGTTTGTAAACTCAGAAAGTCCTTGTATGACCTCAAACAAGCATCCAGGCAGTGGTTTTCCAAGATGTCTGAAGCTCTGTTGTCATGAGGCTACATTGCCAGCAAAAATGACTACTCTTTGTTCACTAAATCTTTTGGGGATTCTTTGGTTATTTTGGTTGTTTATATGGATGATATTTTGTTGGCTGGTTCTGATGTATCTGAAATGACCAACCTCAAATCCTTTCTTGATCATCAATTCAAGATTAAGGACTTGGGTTTGGTCCATTATTTCTTGGGACTAGAAATTAGTTCTCATGATACTAGATTTCTTATTCATCAACATAAGTATGCATCGAACTTGTTGGCTGAGTTCAGTTGTTCTAACTACACCCCTGTAGCTTCTCCCCTGGAACCTTCAGTCAAGTTGGTTCCTGTTGTGAATGATATTTTACCTGACCCATCTATTTTCAGGCGTCTAGTTGGGAAACTCAACTTCCTTCAACACACTAGACCTGATATATATTTTGCTGTTCAGCATCTTAGCCAGTTCTTGCAGGCTCCTTGTGCTGCTCATATGAAGGATGACATTCATGTTTTTTATTATCTTTTGAATACTCCTGATCAAGGCATTTTCTTACCTACTACATCTGATTTTTCCATTTGTGCTTATGCTGACTCTGATTGAGCTGCTTGCCCTCTGTCTCAGAGGTTTGTTACTAGTTATTACATTGTTCTTGGTGGTTGTCCTATCTCTTGGAAAAGTAAGAAGCAACCTACAATTGCACTTTTCTCAGCTGAAACTGAATATCGTGCTTTGTGTAAAGTGGTTGCTGAGGTTGTCTGGTTAACTAGATTATTTTGCTGACATAGGTTTGATTATTTCTGCTCCTGTTCCTGTTTTTTATGATAGCCTAGCTGCCTAACATATTTCCAAGAATCTGGTGTTCCATGAGTGTACAAAGCACATTGAGATTGATTGTCACTATTTCAGGGATTGCTTACATGCCCAACTGATTTCTCTTCATCATATTTCTTCTGCTGCTCAACTTGCAGATATCATGACCAAGCCGCTGAGTAGTCCTCTTTATCACACTGTTTTATGCAAGCTGGGTGTGTTAACACCCTCCAGCTTGAGGGGGGGGTGCTAACATTGGCCCAGGCCAAAGTTTTACACGGAACCCATCTGAGACTACTGTATCCGAGCCCACTTAATTTTCTTTATCAACATTTCATATTTTGAGTTGTAAATATAAAAGGACCATAGATGCTTCTAGAGATAAAATAATAATAAGAAAGTCTCTGATATTTTTCTCTCTCTTCGTCTCTATAGCTCTAGGGTTTTCTCTATTATTTTCAATGGCGATCTCAGCTGTGTGAGCTCTAACATGATCATATAGTATTTAAACTTTTAAAAGCTAGTTAGGATATTTAGGAGTTTCTTCTTGGTGGAAGGGGATCTACAATAATTATGACTTGTGTCAATGGTCAACCTGAATTCTCACAAAATGGATTAATCTTCTTTGTCCACAACGTAGATATCCTCTAAAAGATACGAGACACTTTCTTTATAAACCCTAATTGTCATATTATGGTGGAGAAACCTAAATCTTTCAACCCCAATATCATGTATTTACACATTATAGCAAGGTGTAGGAGGTAAACATGCTAATCGGCTAACATTTTAATTAACACATCTTATAGCTGAACCCGACTCAACATATTATAAAATCTATAACATATATTTTTATTTTCAAGCAAATGGACCAAAAGGGGTTGTAAAATATTTTGAAAAAAAATTACATAACACCATAACTTATCTTTACTAAATTACATAAATTTTTTATCCTTTTTATTAATTAAATAAATCTCTCCCTTTTTTTTTATGAACAACCGGATACATCCATAAAACCACACTTTTGGATACATAATTTTAACAATGTATCTCTCTTTGGTCTAGTTAATGTATTATGTATCTTAACCAAATAGTTACATAAATGGATATATCTTAGTAATTAAAATTATGTATCCAAGCAAAAATGGAGTAATTAACTAGTACAATATTAAGATTAAAAAAAAAAATAACAACAACAAAAAATGCATCAAATAGGCAGCTAAAATTTGCCATGCAATTTCTCTCTCTCTCTTGAGCTCTGAGGCTCAGGTTAAGCTAATCTACATCGTCTTCGCTGGCCATGGTTCAACGAGGGAGAGGGACACCACAATCAGATCAGCAAAACAAACCCATAAATAATACTGTCGGAAGTTCTTTAAGTGGAGGAGTCATAGCGGTAACACTAGAGAAAGGGGTTACTCAATTGATATTAATGTTGGAAGGCCCAATTTTCCTTATTGAGCTAAATCTCAGAGGGGGTATGGAAAATACAACTCGCGCAGTGAAATCGTTAAATTTTTTAAAGTCGGAGAAGCTAGTTGCACAAGATCAAGAGGTGAAGGCATCATCATCTACAGTAGCTAGTGACGTGGTGGAAACAGTTCTTGAAGTAGTAAACCCAGTGAGATAGCAAGCTGAGGAGGTTAAATTGGACTGGGCAGGGCTTTTCAAAGGTAATAGATTTGCAAACAGTGGCCTAACTCTATCGTATATAACATCGAAAATAGTAGATTGTAAAATATTGGTCCAATTGGAGAAAGGAGAGGTAGATTCTAAAATGAAAAAATGGAAATCGGCACTACTTACATATGTAATAGGGGATATCCGGGTTATAACTACATAACTTGATTTATAGATCAAAATTGAGGGCACGTATCTGAATCGATGATTTACCTCCATGATGAAGGGCATTACGTGGTACATTTCTAGAACATGAAAGGTATGCAGGAGATTATGTGTGCAGGCCCATATTCTATAAATAATAAACCAATGATTCTAAAGTCATAGACATTGGCGTTTAATCTCAATAAGGAGTTCCTGACTAAGTTTTCTTTGTAGGTAACATTTTTTAAATTGCTCGTGACCTGTTGGAGTACCAATTCACTAAGTAGAATGGCTAGTGCCATTGGTAAGCCCTTGTTTGATGATGCTTGCACTGTTAATCGGATCAGAATATCCTATGCTAAAATCTTGATAGAAACAAATATTACGAAAGCATTGCCTAATGAAATTCTGGTGTTTGATCCATCCGATCAACAATTCAGTCAGAAGGTGGAATATGAATGCAGATCGAAATATTATCCCAAATGCTTGATAATAGGTCATAAGTACAGGACAAATGACTAGAGAAACCAGGTTATGCCTAGAGGAAGGGGTCGCCAACCGCAGGTGAAACAGGCATGGAAATATGTGAGAAACCTCTCTCCCCCAGTGAATAAGTTACCAGATTCTAATAAAGAGAAGAATTCTGTTGGAGTAGCCCTAATGGTGGATGTTGGGTTTTGTTCCAATATAAATTTGGATAAAGATTTCTTAATTTTGACTACTAAGGAGTTAATTATGCTCAAAGAGACTACTCCAGCACTGCGATAGCCGCCCCAATAACATAAAGGTAATTCACAATTGGAGTGGCAAGCTATAGGCAAAATCAAAGGGAAGGGGCAAACAAATGCTTGTTTGCTTAAACAAGGGCTAGATAATGATAAAGTGGTAATATCTAATACTTATTCTACATTACAACTAGGCGACTTGGATAATTAGACCTCTCTTTATGATAAATGAGGAGGTCAATCTATTAATTCTCAATGACGTGGTTGGTGTGGAACATTAGGGTCATCAATAAAAGGTATAAACAAAAGGAACTGAAAAAGTATATGAATAATAATCACCTCACTTTGACTGCATTAGTAGAAATAAGGATTAAAGAGTATAATGCAGTAAAGATAGCAAGAGTTATTGCACCAAGCTAGAGCTTGGCAAATAATTATGCTAAAGCTGTCAATGAAAGAATTTGGTTGGTGTGGGATAACAACTTATACGATATTTCAATATTGGAAACTAATGCTTAGTTTTTTCACTGTGCTATTCAATCTAGAATACATAACCTGAATTGTATACTTACAGTGGTGTTTGGTTTTAACTCCTCTGATCAAAGAAAAGACCTCTGGGATCAACTGAAGACTATGCAATGTAATAAGCCATAGCTGATTGTAGGTGATTTTAATGTTGTTATGAGAAGTGAAGATAGGATGTTTGGAGTGCTTGTTACTAGTGCAGAAACTAAGGACTTTATAGAATGTATTCAAAGTTTGCATCTGATGGGATTAATATGGCAGGGAAATTATTACATGTGGTCAAATAAGTAAAAGAGCGTGGATAGAGTAATTAGTAAAATTGATAGGGCTTTAGGTAATGGAGACTGGATGTTTCAGTATGGGCATGCCAAGACAATTTATCATGACCCTTTAATTTCAGATCACTCTTCCATGACATTTGATTTCAGGCAAGTAAGAAATAAATTAAGGCTCCATTTAGATTTTACAATGCTTGGATCGACCACTCAAATTTCAAGCCTATTGTCACTACTACTAATTGAAAGAATAAAAGTTCTAAATGGAAAATAAAAGCATTCTTGAGTAACTTGAAGCAACTCAAGCCTCATTTTAAGCAACTGAATAATGAACACTTTAAAGGAATAGCTGAGAAGATAGACATAGCAAGACAACAGGTGAAGCAAATCCAATAACAAATGAATTTTTGCTAAAAAATGGTCCTTAATAGAGGAGAGTATATTCAGGCAAAGATCTAGAGTAAATTGGATTAAACTTGGTGATGCCAACACCAAGTTTTTCTCAGTAGTTCTGAAGGAGAAAAGGTAGCAGAAACAAATAATTGAACTGACAGCTTCAAATTGTACAAAATTGGCAGATGCAATGGATATACAATAAGAGATCATACAGTTTTATAAATCCCTTATAAGTTCTGTGAATAATTCACTACCTTCTCTGAATAAGAAAATAACGAGCAAAGGTCCAGTATTAACATATTAACAATAAGTAAATACGTGTAGAAATATTACTGAGAAAGAGGTATTTAGTGCTCTTTAACAAATAGGTGATGATAAAGTGCCTGAGGTGGATAGGTATAATGATATCTTCTTTAAAGATTCCATGTATGCAGTAGTCCAAGAATTTTTTATCATAGGAAAAATATACAGGCCAGTCAATTCACACTTCTCTCTTTACTGCCTCAGGTAGCTCGTCCTAAGACAGTTATCGCCCAATAGCGTGTTGTATAGTATTATAAAAAGTTATCTCAAAGATAATCACTGTTAGAATAAAAGATATCACGCCAAGTATCATTAATGACTCACAAGCAGGTTTTGTCCTAGATAAGAGAATAACATAGTCATGGCTCATGAGCTTGTTCTTGGCTATTGAAGGAAACATATATTGCTAGGTGTATGATTAAAGCTAATCTTCCAAAAATGTATGACATAGATGAGTGGACATTCATAGAGTAGCTGCTAGTGAAGTTACACTTTCTAACAAAGTTTAGAGACTAGATCATGGGTTATGTGAAAATTGTTAGTTATTCAATCAATGTTAATGGGGTAGCAACAGAACCATTCCAGTCAGCCAGAGGTTTGAGATAAGGAGATACTTTATCTCATTATCTCTTTGCAATTGTTACTGAGTACTTGAGCAAGCATCTTATTGAGTTGAGCAACGTAACAAAAAGCAATTTCATTATCATCCCAAATGTGATAAAGTAAAATTAACTCATCTTGTATTTGCGGATGATAGCCTGTTATTTGATAGATGGTTATAGAGGTTCAGTTTAGTTGTTGTATGAAAAGTTCCTAATTTTTTCAAAGTCTTCAGGGTTGCAGGCCAACCTGAATAGGAGTAATATTTATTTTGGAGGGGTCGTCAACAAAGAGAAAGAGGCTATCGTCCAACAGTTTGGAATCCTTGTTGGAGATTTTCCCTTTAGTATTTAGGTGTTTCTTTAGCTACCAAAAAGTTGATCCTACACCAATGAAAACCTTTAATTGAGAAGATCATTGCAATAATCACCTCCTGGACAGCTACCAAACTATTATATGCAGGAAGAGTACAATTAGTTAAAATGGTAGCGTTTGGGATCCAATAATATTGGTATCAATTATTTCTGATTCCCTACAAAGGTTCTTAAAAGTCTGAAGGCTTATTGCAGAAGTTACATTTGGTTGGGGTCCAATAAAATCACTAAAAGAGCACTTGTCTCTTGGAGTAGGTTGTGTCTTCCAAGATCAGCAGGTAGACTTCTACTTTTCAATCTTAAAATCTGGAACAAACCTGCAATAACAAAAATATATTGGGATTTTATAAGCAAGCAAGATAAGGTGTGGATAGGATGGTTGCATGCCTATTATATGAAGGGCCAGGATTTCAATACTTTTTTCATTACCACAACAGGCCAGCTGGATGGTAAGGAAAATATTAGATGCCAGGAGAGTGCTATAGTAAATCCAGGGACAACCACCTGTTACTAAGAATAGAATTCATTTTACTTACATTCACCTGATAGGAATTCAGCCTAAAGTCCCCTGGAAACACATGGTTATTGAGAATGAAGCGAGACCAAAAACTCTTTTATAGTATGGGTTCAACTTCATGGTCTTTTATATATGACATACAAGTTAAGCAGATGGGGTGTTGATGTGGACAAAAAATGTCAAATATGTAACACTGCTCTGGAAACCAATGAGCATTTGTTTCTAGATTATGTGTTTGTTGGATATTTAAGAACTAAAATGCAACAATGGTTAAAATATAGGGGAACTGAACCTATAAACAGTTCTCAAGTACAGAAGTGGATGTTGGATAAGGCTAAGGGGAGTTCTATGTCAGCATAGATATTTAAAATGATATATGTCGAAGTGATTCATGCCATTTGGAGAGAGTGAAACTCACAAATATTTTAGAAGAAGCAACGAGATATTAACAACATTGCCAGGGTAATTGCATGTAACTACAATATTAGAGCATCTACGAAACTGAGAAGAGTCTTTCAACGATTATTATTTTCACAAGTATTTGTCTAGTTGTAATGACCCGAGTCTGTATTTTGGGTGCCACACGGTGCTTATAACCCCCAAAGATCACAAGTTAACCCATGACTGGTACCTGCTGTGAGCACTGCATAATATCTCTAAAATAAATATAAAAATTAGGTGAAATCACCGTAAGGTTCATAACAGAAAACAAATACCGAAGACTGATAAATGAATACTGAAAACTGAATATCTGTTAGAAATAATCTAGCCTAAAATCCCATAACTGTCTGAATATGGAGTTGATAGATAAGTCCCCAGCTAACTTCGTCTACTGAATATGCTGAACTACTGAAATGATAACTCTGTCCATGAACTATGAGGACTCACCATTAAAACTACAACTGACAATGTGGGCTGCTATGTATGATTAGGAGCCCGTGCATCTGAACCTATGATATAAGACATCATAGCTTAAAATAAAAGCTATGCATCAGTACGTTGAATGTACTGGTATACTAAGTAAGGTAAGGCTAAATGCATGGGTTCACGTGCATGAATAATAACTGACTAAATAATAAGAATATAACTGAATATGAGTACATGACTAACCGGATATGCTGTAAATACTGAGTATGAAAACCGCATATAGACAAGTATACTGTTTCTGAGATTACACTGAAGATGAGTATTGAGTTCTGATAATTGGTCAACTAATATCTAGGATTACTGATAACTGGGTGACTGTATCTGGCAGTCCTGATTCTGTAGAACTTAACTGAGTTCTATACTGAGACTGAGACTGAAACTATAACTGTGGGAGTGTTCATCTAACTGTGGGGCCCAACCTGTAACCCCATTTTGAACGGTGTTAGCACCTTGCCAAGGGATACTAATAATGCTTGGTCAACCCTATTCTGGCAGAAAGATTCATGAATGTGTAAGTATATGATCGCATCAACCCTAATCTAGCAGGAAGACATCTTACCCTATGTTGGATACGTAGTTCTGTAATGCAGGGACTGCTATTAAGGGTCAAACCCTCTACTGGAAGAAATGTCCCCATCCCTGGGTTCGCTCGGTGCTGAATTCTACTCCTAACTGAATGAACCCTGAACTGATTAGTAAACTGTACTAGGCTTGTGATATTACTGAGACTATTCTGTAGTTACTATAATTTCGAGGCTAACAGCTAGATTTCGGGTAGTAAATGTAGACACGTAATTTTGTCCCCCTCAAAAATTTGATTTTTATTCATTTTTACCTTATCATATCATGTACTCTCACCCATGTGATTACATCCCACAAAAATACAAAAAAAAGGTAACTCTCAACAAAATCCCTAACAAACTTTTATTCTTTTAACATCCTAACAACCCTCCCCAATAAGAAAATAACAAATCGCCCTCTACCTACCTACCATACCCTTACCTCCACGTGGGTCCCTCATTTTCTTGGGCAAAAAGAAATAAACATTGGGAAACTTCTAGGAAAGAAAGAGAAAAAGGGGACCATTCTTCTATTTTTGGAAAACAATATATACACACACACTCTCACAAAAGGGGGGAGGAGTAACAAAAAGGACCGGGATACAAAAAAAAATAAAATTTCACTCTCTCTCTCCAAGAACTTCGCCGGCGACCACCGCTCCTCCGTCCGATCAATGACGACAGCTAGCCCATCGTCACCGAAGTTAGCTCGTCTCCCATCCCCCGCTTCGACCAACACCACCACACCAACGCCGGCAGTCCCCAAAACACCAACTGGAATCCGGCTATGGAATATAGTAAACGGTGAGAAATCTACCTTCTGTCTGATCTTTTCGGCTATCTCAGTGCCGACGTCGGCTTTCCCGTCGTTGGTGTTGGTCGAATCAGTTTCAAAATCGCCAAAAGATCCTTTCCTTTTCGCCAACATCTAGACGAGATCTGGCTGGAACCCGACTATTTAATGGGTTTTGGTTACTGTGAGCTCACCGAAGTTTAATTTCCAAAGATTTCGGGTTCACCGGAGCTCCGGTGTAACGAAAAATACGACAACCAGCCCTCTGTTCCACCCAAATCCGCGTCAAACCATTGTTCCCGATCTTGATTTTGGTTTAATTCTCACCAGAATCTCTTTGCTTTATTAAATTTCGGTCAGATTCTAAGTTACTTCTGTCTGTTTACGCGAATTCGAGCTAATCATAACTCGAGCATTATTATTTCTTGTTCCAATTTTCCACACCGAGTTCGGATTCGGGAAGACTCGTGATTGAGGTTCTCTGTTCGAGTATTTTGGTCTTCAGATTTCTTTATTATCGACAAGGATCT
>NC_061121.1:19774464-19857414 GCF_002878395.1 Capsicum annuum
CCGGGGAATGCCCCGAAGTATCTGTATATATTTATTCACCGGGGAATGCCCCGACGTATCATGTTGGCAGAATTCATCTGTAGTTCTAGCATGAATTCATCTTTTAGATCACCAATAGTTCACAATGCACAATTTGTTCACTTAGGCATTTTTACAAACACATGAGAGGCATAACCTTATACTTAGGCATGAACAACATGTTAATGCATCATTACTACCATAAACAATTCACAATTCAGGGATTTTAATATAAGAAAATCATAATTCAACTCACATGCTAACATAATTTCATGAAACTCATAAAAGATCTCAACTTGAAATCCATACAACAATACAACCATGAGCATAATCTAATCCATAGCATGGAAATCATAATTCAAATTTTAAAAAGGTTTCTTGAACCCCAAGGGTAAAATAAAACCCAAGGATGAACACATAACATACCTTGATTACAAATTTTGAGAAGATTGTAGTGAGTTCTTGAGATTTGATTCTTGAGCTTGATGGATCTAGGGCTTGTTCTTGAGAGAATTTATGAATAAAGAATGAGATTTTGCCTTATAGGGTGATTAATTTCGTGTTAAGGCTGAATAAGGGTGGGAAAAATAACCCATTTACCCCCACAATCCATATAAAAATAATGCTGAACAGTGTCCACATCGCGTCGCGGCCCCTACTTGGGTCAAGCTACCTTCGCAATGCGACCCTTGCTTGGGTGAAGTAGCCCTCGCGGTGCAACCCTTAGCTGGGTTGACTGGCTCTTGTAACGTGGGCCTATCGCGACCCCTTACTATTTTGGACATCCAAACTCACCCTTACGCTAGTCCGAAAACTTCAAAATCGTCTGAGATGACCTACAAGTGACCCTAATCATGAATCAATTTAAAAATTGATATTCTAAGGTCGGAAAGGTCGAAAATAAGATCCTTCAATTTCGAAGGCTAAAATGATTCTAAGTCTTGATACTTTGCTGAAATTTTCTAAGTCTGGGGCCTCTTTTGGCATGCTGTTTAGGACAGAAACTACTAGAATTTTCAGGGTCTTACACTAGTATAGATAGCTAATGGAAGAACTTGTACAGGTGCAGGAATTTTATCTCTAATTTGCTTTTTAGACAGCAAATTGAGATGTGGTTATGCTGTGGTGCTTGATTTTTCCACTTGGTGATTAATACAAGTTGATTAGTTACCAAAAAAAAGTTCAAAATTATGTTTCTCTAACTTCAAAATTATATATCTGGATATTAATTATGTAGCCAAAATTATTAAAGATCATTTGTAATTTAGCAAAGAATTGGAATAAGAAGTAATTAGGAATAAACTTATTGGGATTTAGTTAAGTTTTATACGTTATTGACTTTAAAAGAGGTTTATCTTCAACACTTCGGCGACATTTCTGTCCATTAACGAGCCACAGTAAATAGTCATTCGTCATGTGAGCCCCGTCCTTTAAAAAATAAAGATAACATTTGTCATTCGATTCGAATGACATATAGATAGATAAGACGGAGTTGCTCGGATAATAAGCATCCTTATATTTTTTTTAAAATAAAAACTATCATATCACCCATATTTTTGAGACATGTAATATTTTTTAATTTTAATCTTAAATTATTATATGTCATTCTGTCATTGTGAATTTGGAGAAATGTAGTTTTTTTTTATTTGTTGCCCTAGTTAGCTTCACCGTAAATGTGTCCCGGGTCCCTTATATCAGAGTCATCTTCTTCACCCGTTTCTTTCTTTTTTTAAAAAAAACATAATAAGGAAAAGTCATGTAAAAGTTAATTTATTTTGAAACTGTTAAGGAATGCATACAAGTGAATCTTCAGTAGAATCAAGGAAAAAGAAGCTTCTAACTACAACTAACTCTAACTATCAAACTATTTCGGGAGTTATTTACTACAGAGTATGAGTTAGTTATAGCTAGTAGTAGTTACAGATTTAGCTAGTAGTTATCATTATAAAATAACTATATATACGTGATTATGTAACTCACATAATAACACAATTCGGATAATGAATAAACTCTCATTCTCAACTACTCTAATGGCTTCCTGAAGTAGTCTTATCTATTCATTTTTCTTCTTCTTCTTCTTCAGTCTTTCATTTCTTCAAACTCTCTTCCTTGTTAATTCTTCAGATTCATCATTAATAATCTGCATAAATCTACATTGTATCAGAGCTTTACTGACTTGAATCGGTGCTCAACTTTGATCTAAGATTTGAATCTGTAATAAATCTTGAATTCAAGATTTTAGAATCTGTCAATTGAATATTTAATTTTCTACATTTTACTCTACTCGATTGATTCAATTGCAATGGCTACTGTCGTGGATGACATTGAAACTTTTGTTCCACCTCCGGTGAATGTCAACAATGGCAATTCCACCTTTCAGACTACATCAACTCTTCTAGATATCAACCATCCACTTTATCTTTCCATTGCAGATGTTTCAGGTACTTCAGTGGTTTTATTTCAATTAAAAAAAGTAAAAATTATGATGTGTGGAGTAAGGCATTTAGAATTGCATTGTTAGGTCGGAATAAGTTTGGAATGGTTGATGGATATTGAAAAAAAAAGAAGTTTCTCTACTGACTTAGGAAACCAGTGGGAGAGAGTTATTGCAAAAGTGTTGTATTAGCTTATGAATTCAGTGTCTAATGAACTTCTTGGAGGTGTGATACATGGTTCTAGTGCCCTAGATTTTTGGCAAGATAAATGAGAGATTTGATAAGGTTGATGGGTCTAGAAATTATAATCTAAATCAGTAAATTGCAACTATATCTTAAAGTGTTCAATTAGTATGTGTATATTTCACAAAACTAAAAGGTTTGTGGGAGGTGTTTGAATCTTTGGTTCCTTCCCTTGCCTACAATTGTGAAAGATCAAGCGATTTGGTAGCATTTATACAGAGACAAAAGCTATATCAATTTTTATTAGGGTTGACTGATACATATTCTCAGGCAAGAAGTCAAATCTTGCTAATGAACGCCTCTCCTTCTGTTAATGCTGCATAATCAATGATAAAGAGTGATGAAAATAAAAAATTAGTGGCTCAATCTACCAATGCTACTGGACTATTAGGTACTGCACCTACTGGTCATAATGTTATAGCTCTGTACTCTAAGACTGGCTACACAAGTGGTGGATACTAGAAAGGGAAAAGAAATTATGGTTCTACGTCACAATCCAAATGAAGTTTGTGACTTCTGCAAGTTAAAGAGACACTATAAAGTGGACTTTATCAAGCTGAAAACATACCCACCCGGTCATCCTAAGCATGATGATCAAAAGACTCGTGCAACCAGTTACTATGACATAAGAGGTGGTTATGAATACAAGAATAAACAAAGGAGAATGGGTGGACCTAGAGCACATAATGCTATTGTTGAGGACTGAAACACATCATACCACTCTTATCTGACTGCACATGATTCTGCTTCGTAGTCATAAGTAATGATCTCAAGGGATATGAACTCTTTGCATAATTGATAACACTCAACTTACGCGTCAATTTAATGAAAGACGGTCGTTGTCAATATATTTACCCAACAGGAGTCAAGATCTAATCCACGAGGAACAATGTGAGTGGCGATTGAGTTAATTCAAAATAAGAGTGCTTTCCCAATTTAAGCCAAAGGTGCAAAATGGTTTGGGGGTTTTCAATCGTGTCGGATGATAAAGTAATTCTTGGGCTTCTAAGGGACTAATTTGAGACTAAGAACAATTAGAGTGTAATCAATTAAAAAGAATCTTAGGACTATGTTTTCCTAGGGACAAGATTTGTATGGGAACGTGATAATTTGATGCAAATTCTAATTATTGCTGATATGGTAGGCTAGGTCTAACGTCTTTGAGGCTAGTCTTTTGACAAAACCACAAAAATTTCACTTGTTGGCTCTTTTGAGCACCTAACAAACGTATCAATCAAAACCACCCAATGACTCAATTGGGAATCCCTATTTCTAGGATGAAACCCATGGCATAGTTAACTTCACAACCACCCTTACGTCTAAGATAGTGATAGATTCACAAACTATACACATAATTGTCTATCATTGCTTTGGTCTTCACATCCCTTTTTTGAGGATGATATGGATTCCTAAAGTTTACCCAAAACCCTTCTTTCGAAGATGGTCTTGAGCTTTCTAGAGTTTGGAGCTTTCACCCATCAAACCCACCTAGGTATTTGGGGCTTTCACCCATAAAACCCACATAGGTATTTGGGGCTTTCACCCATCAAATTCCAATCATATTACTCAAGCAATAATAGAACCCATCATCAACAAACTAGCATATGCACAAATTAATCACTACCCACATACAATTACATCCTTATCAAGCATAATCCCAAGAGGTAGATTTAGAAATTCATAATGATAATAAACACAAATAAACTAACATTTCTATCAAAGTTATCCATAAGAAAATAAAAAGAGTGAAAATCACACTTTTGAATCCAATGAATCTTTAATGGGTGAAGCCAAATCTACACTTAGAAGTCACTTTAATGTATTCTTAGCTTAAAATTAGTACAAATTAGGATCCAAGCTCTAAGAAGTTACAAAAACCCTAGACTAAATATGGGAGGTAGAGTTGTAGAGTGATGGGTAAAATGAGCTACCAGACCCCTTAAATAAGCCCCACTTGCACATTTGACAAAATTATAAAATTGCCACCTTGATCTTGATCTACTTGAGTGGATCCAAAGCGGATGAAGATCAGATAGAGAGCGGATGGAAAACAGCTCCTAAGCAGATGCAAAGCGGATGCAAAGCAAATGATTTTTTTCCTTTATATTTGGCCTTTTGTTGACTTGAATGACTTTCTTATCTTTCCTTTTTAACTTTACCTACACAAATGAGCATTAAGTAAGTGATTACTATCAAATCAATGGAAAAACATGATAGTTTAGGCCTAAAAGGTGCTAGCAAGTCGTCAAATGGACAACTTAGCAATACTGAGCCATCCACTTCTCATGGATCTAAGCATAGACCAGCTTTGGTACCTATGCCTCCTGCATTCACACCTGAATAATATAACCAGACATACAAAATACTGAAGCAACAAATTCAAGTTTTATTTGGAATGCCTGTTGCTAATTCAGTCCATATGACAGGTACAAGTAGTGCCTTGTTAGTATGCAATAATTCACATGAGTAGATTATTGACACATGAGATATAAATCATATGGTTACAGATATTGATATTTTTGACAAAAGATCAATATCTGAGCCTGCTACATACCAAAATATGGCATTACCTAAGATGATAACAAATCTTTTTAACTGTTGTAGATGACTTTACAAGCATGACATGGGTGTTTCTATTAAAATTGAAGTCTAATGTGATTATTGTCATTAAGCATTTCACTTCCTATGTTCTGACTCAATTTGATAGCATGGTTAAAGTTATTAAAACAGACAATGATACAAAATTTGTCAACAAAATATGAACTGATTTGTTTGGCGATCTAGGTATTATACACCAAATCACTTATTCATATACACCTCAACAAAATAGTGTAGCTAAGAGGAAATATAGACACCTTTTATAAATGACAAGAGCAATTAAACTTCAGCTAATATACCTCTAAATTTTTGGGGACGTTGTGTTAAGGCTGCTGCTTATCTTATAAACAAAATCCCTTATTCTGTAATTGGTTTCATGAATCCCTATGAAAGATTGTATAGTCACGTTCCTAATCTAGATCATATAAAAGTTCTAGGATGTTTTTGTTAGGCTAAAAATGTACATGAAACTGATAAACTCAAGTCTAGGTCAATCAAAGCTGTCCATATGAGCTACTTTGAAACTAAGAAAGGTTAAATTCTATTTAATCTAGATAACAAGATCTTTTTTGTCAATAGGGATGTTATATTTAAAGAAGATGTTATTCCATTCAAGACAGATATGCCAACAGCAGACCAATCAATCTTTTCTCATCTCAACACTAAGATATTAAATGCAATACTAGCTGCAACAACCATCCAAAGTTCAGCTCCAGATAGATCACCAACTTCAACAAGTACATAAAGATTTGACCTGAATGAGTAAGATATAACTATATCTTCTCAACCTATAGTTCACGTTCCAGTAACTTCTGAAGTACATCAGCCTACCACAACAAGAGCATCAACTAGCAGGCCGTAACTACCTCAAAGAAAATCTAGTAGAGGAACACATCCTCCTGGATGGATGAAGGATTTTGTATCATTGAGCATCAATGACACTGTGACATATCCTCTTTCTGACTATGTATCTTATAACAATATATCTACCAAATATCAATGTTACTTATCTTTCTTCTCTAACATTGTGGAACCTACTTCTTATGCAGATGCTAGCAAGGAACCTAGGTGAATTGAGACTATGTAGAATGAAATAGTTGTCCTTGAAAATAATAAAACTTGGCAGGTTGTGACATTACCGGCTGGACACAACTAATAGGTTGCAAATGGATCTATAAAGTCAAGTACAAAGCCTCATGAGAGATTGAAAGATTTAAGGCAAGGTTGGTAGCTAAAGGTTTCAACCAAAAAGAGGGGATAGACTACCAAGAAATATTTAGTCCGGTCATTAAAATGGTCACTCTTAGGAATATGTTGGCTATTGCATTAGCTAGGAAATGCCACATCCATTAAATGGATGTCTTTAATGTTTTTATACTAGGTGATTTAGATGATGGAATTTACATGGAACTCCTACAAGGTTTTAAAAGTCAGGAGGGATACAAGTATGCAGACTTTCAAAATCCTTGTATAGATTGAAACAAGCTCCAAGGTAATGGAATGCAAAGTTGTATCAGGCTCTTATCAAGTGTAAGTTCTGATAATGCCAGTATGATCATTCTTTCTACATCAAAGAGTTAAGTGATGGAGTGATAATTACACTAGTATATATGGATGACATACTAGTTACTGAAAGCAGATTAGATTAGATAATTAAAACCAAAGTATCTCTGCACAAAGCCTTCGAAATAAAAGATTTGGCATTTAGTTTGCAAGGTCTAAGTAAGGAATTATGATGCACCAAAGAAAGTATGCAGTTGAACTAATTTCAGATCAGGATTTACTGCTGCTAAACAAACTCCTACACCTATAGACACAACAGTAAAGCTAACAACAGTTGAGTATGATCAACATCGTTCAAAGGGTACAAGTTACAGTGATGACAACCTAACAGATCAAGGAAAATATAAAGGATAATGGGAAAATTGCTCTATCTTACTATGACTAGGCCAGATATAGCCTACAGAGTGCAAAATTTGAGACAGTTCCTATAACAGCCAAAGCAATCAGATATAAATATTGCACTAATAATCACTAGTTATATAAAAGAAAAAGCAAGTCAAGGACTTTTGTAAGCACTAAGAAGGATATTCTTATTGCTCACTGTGATGCAGACTAGGCTATATGTGCCTTCTCCACGAAATCTATAACAGGCTATACAATTAAGCTAGGTGACTCTCTAGTCTTTTGAAAGTTAAAGAAGATATCAGCTGTCTCTAGGATATTCGATGAATCAAAGTATAGAAGCTTAGCATCAACAGTTACAGAGTTGACATGGTTTATTGGCTTAATCAAGGATCTAGGTGTAATTATATTTAGTGACAACAAAGCTGCTCTATAGATAGCTGGAAATTCAGTCTACCATGGGAGGACAAAACAAATAGAGATAAATTATCATTTTATTAGAGAGAAGATATAACAAGGACTAGTCCAAACTCAATATATTTCAACTCATGATTAGCCAGCAGATACATTTACCAAGGGTCTCACTAAAGTTCAACATGTTTATCTCATGTCCAAACATGGTCTTATCAATCTATTTTCCAAAATCAAGTTTAAGAGGGAGCGTTGATAAATGCATACAAGTGAATAATATGTAGAATCAAGAAAAAAGAAGCTTCTAACTACAACTAACTCTAATTGTCAAACTATTCTGGAAGTTAGTTACTACAGAGTATGAATTAGTTATAGCAGTAGTAGTTACAGATTCAGCTAATTGTTATGACTATAAAATAACTATATATTCATGATCATGTAACTCACATAATAATACAATTCAGATAATGAATAAGCTCTCATTCTCACTTACTCTTATGGCTTCCTGAAACAATCTTTTCTGTTTATTCTTCTTATTCTTCTCCTTCCCCTTCTCCTCCTGCCCCCCCTTTCTTCTTCAGATTCATTATTAGAATCTGAATAAATTTATAGAAACGATGAAGTTGTACATAAAGCATGTTCTCCTCTCTTTACGTCTGCAACTGTTCCGTTAACTCCTTAAAGCTTTATTAGTTGTTTTCTTCTTGAGTCACCATATTTTTTGATTGCTCAAGTGCTGGTGTGACGGTATTGATAACAACACCATGTTTTTTGTCCAAGTCTTTCCCCATCATGGCTAAAGAGATGGAGGAGAAATGTATTTTCTTAAGAGATGGAAAAGCAAATAGAGTTTTTGTTGTGTTTCTTTGTTGAGGATTGACTCTATTTGTATGGACAAAATCAAGATTTTCGAAATTTTGGATAGTTTGAATTAGAGAATTTTTGTCGTCGTCAAACTGCTATTTTGGCATCAAATTAAATGAGGATGAATTTGATTTTATGTTAGATATTATCATCTTTGAAACACATGTAGTTTATGATCCAATTTTATGCTGAACAACTTTTTGATTCAAACTTTTCATATTAGGAGAATAATTTAGTTGGTTTACTTCTAAAGTATCCACAAACTGACGTATTTGATGGGACCCGAATGTATAGTCGTGGCCCGATCCGTACCTATAGGCAAAAAAAAAAAGAAAGGAAAATGGTAGAAAAAATATCACCTAAAATTTGGGGTCGTATTTAGGTGGGTTGAGTCAAACTTGAAAGGGACAGGTCAAGGCCCAACTGGATCCAAAATTATTTGAGTCAAAATAAGTCCCAAACAACCCAATTTCTTCTAAGTTTTAATTATTTTATTTGTTCTTTTATAAGTTTTTAGTACTGAATAAAATTATTTTTTTTCTTTATTATGCCTATATATAACATATCAAATTATAAATTTTAACAAGAGTTCTCAAAAACTAATTTGGGCTACATATCAACTCAAGTTTTAAAAGATTAAGATGAGTTGAGTTAATAAACAAACGCATCAATAACCAACCTAAACTTAAATAAATTGGACGGATTGAGTTTGATTTTGCTACCCTACGTAAGATGTTTGGTTATTATATTAGCCTATCTACATCTAGAGAAATTTTATGGTGTTTTTTTCCTCCTTGATGAACAAATCGATAATATTACTCAATTACTTGAAATCACTAGACATACATCGAAGGCAAGTTTCACAATCAATCTTTGACTAACGTATTATGTATAGCATACTTTTTTGGAAGAATAAACACAGAGTACCCATATATATACATGTGAATCCACTATGTCAAGTCAAATTGAAATGATTCATGATATAGCATATACAGATAAATATTGGGACATTTCAACAGTGGTATTAATAATATACCTATGAACTGCGCCACCTTAGGTGAGATGGTTTGGTGTACATTTTTTGTTGCTAAATTATATAGTGTATAGAAGTTAAATGTTAGTTATTACGAATATATATTTAATTTTAATTTTGCATCTATATTAAGAAGAAAATATGCACACGTTTTACTAAATTCTTGACTCCGTAAATTTTTGACTTCGTCACTGAATAATATAGTATAAACCACATAAATCCCTAAGTAAGTGAAAGTAATTACATAAAATCCCTTCAGCCTTTCTCTCTCCCGATTTTGAGAAAGATACTCATACATCCGATCAATCCTCATACATTGCTGGAATGTATGATAAAGCTAATTAGGCTATATTTAAGGAAAGATAAATCTGATAATATCAATCTGTTCCTTAGTTCACGTCGTTAATTACTCAACATTTAGTGGTGTATTATTAAATATAATAACTGAAATTTAAATTCAAAAAATATGTTAACAATCACATTAAATTTTCTTCTTTGTTGAATTGCGTTCAATGAAAAAAAAATCTTCTATTGCTTTCTTCAGTTCTCAAAAAAATCAATATAAACATAGAATAGTTCTGCTAATACATATTTTAATAGAAATTGCAGTTGTCGTATTATATTTGTTAAGTTTTGTTATTTTTTTCTGATATGTATTGTATTATATTATACGTTGAATAAATATGGAAAATTTGATTGCTATAAATTTTAAAGAAGTTCGTTTTTAATGTGTTACTGCGGTTAATATAATTACTATTGTATTGGTTGTTCCTATACATTATAAAATGTGTAAATCTGGTATACTAATGTATAATGACTCATCATACATATAGACTTATGTATGATGAAATATTTTGACATGATATCTATATCACCGTACACTATTTTCGTGAGAAAATTTTCTTTTGCAGCTATTATTGTAACGTTTTATGCTATAGTAATATACATGTAGTGAAATGTTTGTATGGATCAATCAATTCAATGTTACAATATCTTCATACAATATAGTTTCATATATAAGGTTACAAAATTTTAGAACATTATTAAACATGCATGTGTAAACCTTATACAATTAATAATATAGTATTAATACATGTATAATGAAATCTTATACATAGAATCATACTGGCAAAACAAACAAAATACAATCTCATACAACAGTTTCACATGTATGTGTATACCTTATACAAGTAATAAATATAATCTAATATTGTTTCACATGTATACGAACACCTTATACAATTCACTATATAATCCTAACAACTGTATAATGAAATCTTATATATAAAATGGTGCTGCTAATATATATTTTAATGATAACTAAACCTCCGGCAGACGTGGTCGTCCAGAATCATCAACCTTTTTCTTACTTGACGTTTTGGAGCTTTCTTGTTTGAACTTGAACCGGAAACTTTTTGAACTTGAACCGAAAATTTTTCTCAATTTCTTCATTGTTACTGGATCGTTTCGGTGCTTCGAACGGTTCTCTGCGAAATTGGATTTTTCATAATCAAAAGAACCAAGAACGAAACCAACAACGAGAATAACAATACGCGATCATTAAATGGAGAAGATTCAATTTAATTCGTTTTTGATGAAATTCAGAGAAACATATATTGGATGAAATTGCAGGTTTTTTTCAGGGTTTTTGATGAAAATGGAGAAGATTTTATCGATTTTGGATGGAGAAAAGATAATTTTGGACGAAGAAAATGAAGAAGATTTTTTTTTTTGGAGAGAGATTATTGTAGATCAGAATTTGTGGGTGTGGAGAGATAATAAGGGGGTTTAATGCAGATAGATAATTGGAGAGATAAGGTAGCAAGATTTTAGGAGAAAAATATGGCGCTATTTGAGATGTATAAGAAGGAAGAGAGAGAAAATAAAAAAGGTAGGGATTTAAGTAATTAATTTAAAATTTTTATAAAAAAAATTTTAATATCAAATGTTATGTAATAAGATAAAGTTATCTTGTGTACCTGGGTAATTTTTATGGATGATGTAGGATGCAATTCTTGGATGAGAACAGTTTTTTCACATGTATGGGCCAGCATGCTTGAGCCCACGAAGAAGTCAATTTAATTTGAATGGATTTTTGCCTCTTTAGTTTGATGAAAACAACACAATGGGGCCCATTGTCACATGCTGCACCAAGCATTATTAACCCCATCAAGAAAAAGAGTTTTCACAGTGTACTTAGCTCAATGTCCACAATAACTATTCCCATCCAATGTTCCAACCATAACTAACAACCCCTACAATTAATTTTCAATTTCAAATAATTATTATATAGTACTCAAAATTTATTGACCAGATTAATTAAGATTTACGTCATATAGTGCTCATAAAGGAGAAAACGCTTTTTATCAAAAGTGTCTTTATTCCTAAGAGGCAAATTTGAAAAATCTCATAATGATGGAGTACTCTCATCATTCACACTATCTCATAAATTAAAAGAAATACTTTCTCCGTTAAAAAGAAAAAAAAGACCTATCTTTCTTTTTAATCCATTTAAAACAAATGATTTGTTTTCTTTTTTGACAATATTTTAATTTTTAACTTTTCACGTTTCATGTTTAAGACCACAAGATTGAAAGACATTTTGATACATTTGGCATAACTTTAATTTAGGACCGAAGATTTAAAAATCTTATTTATTTTCTTAAATACCGTATCAAGTCAAACTAGTTCTTTTTAATTTTTTAAATGAGGGAGTATCAAGTATGTGTCCATGTACTATGTGTGTGTCCATGTACTATGTCGAACAAATAACATGTATCAATAGTAGGCAAATTTCACCTGTTCATTCGATTACTTGAACTCAAAAAATTTATTTGTGGTAAATTTGGTCATTATAATTTCAAAAGTTTTTTTCTTATCATTCAATATTTGATATTTATATTATAGAGTGATAAATTTAAATTCACACCAAAAAGTCCCATTATGAACTATGGAAGGATAAAATGCACCGTATCAAAGGATGTAAGGTGACTCTTTTGCCGGTGTCTGTAGAAGTATTTATTTTCTCAGGATGTAAGGAGTCCATTGCTTCTTTGTTTTGACCTATCAGTACAAATATTTTGTTTTAATCTATAACTTAATTGGAATGTCATATTCATATATTGTACTATTTATCTTAAAGAAAGCAAACCCAATTTCAATACCTCAATCTTTTAATCTCTTTTCCAGGATTTAAATTTTTTTAAAGATTTTAGAAAGAAGAAGATTAATTTAGAGAAGTCGACATAAATAATCACCCATCAAAATAATAGCCAATAAATATATATTTTTTTTATATGTAGTAATTTTTTTTATATGTAGTAAAAATTAATAGTTTATAATTTTTCTCACCCCATCCTAGGAGCCCCTAACCCGTTTTCTTTCCTCGATGATTCGAATCCACAAATTAAATGTTGAAAGTGAAAGATATTTATCAGCTGAACAACCCCCAATATCTATATATAACTAGCAAATATAATTATTTTTAACCATTCGATTGAATATGTAAGTTTCCCATTAAGAATTACATATACACACAAATTTAAGTTACATAATTACTAAAAATCCCCAATTGGTAAAGTAATTACACAAATCTCATAATAATTACAAAAATCTCTTTATTTGGTATTTTCTCTCTCATCAATATTATACATGTAACAACCGGTTTTTTCCTTCCGTCTTTTACTCCATTATGCTCCCATTATCAAGATGTTTTTTACTCCATTTTTGAAACCCCTCTTTTTACGGCATACTTGAAGTAAACTCCACTTGTGGTTATCAAATTGTAAGTTATTCAACAGTTAATTGTTTTTAATATTGTACTTCATTAATTTTTTTGATTTTTTTTTTGTTCAACTTTACCAATTCAGGGGTTTTCCGTTTTTGGTTTTTTTGCATGTTCAAATTATAGTATTGCTCAATCTTATTCAAGTTAAGTAGTTCATCTTTTCGTTATTTTTCTTATGGTACAAGTTAGACCTGAGATTTTCTTATTTTTTAGTTCGATTTAACAATACTGTTAACTTAAAATAGTGTTATTTGGTAATGGATAATCCTCCAAATTTTAGTTTAGGAATTACTCCGTTAGATGCAACTGTACAAGATATTCCACTTGGATTTGTTCCTGCTACATTTGATGAACAAGATCCTGATTGGGCAAAGAATCGATCAAAGCACAGAAACGATCCGTTACAATGAAGAAATTGAGGGATAAGGCTGCTTCTAAATCAAAGAAGTCTACTTCAAAAGCAAGTAAAAAGAAATTTGATGATTCCGACCGACCACATCTGCCGAAGGTATTTATTATGAGTGTATGTATAATTTGACACATGTATAATAAGACACCATACACTAGTGTTTCGTCAAAGGAATATATAATATAGTTGTTCTGAAATATTATTGTAAAGGTTATATATTTCAATAAAGCTGATATTAATTTTTGAAATGTATAAGTTACCCTCATACATGTGTATTTTTTGTTTATGTTTTGGTCTGTCATAATCTGTTAGATGTATACATAACCATCATACATTTGTATATGTTGTTTAATTAAGGTACTCTTTGAAAATTTTATATGTACAAGTTACCCTCATACATGTTTAGATGTAGTTTCTATTTGAGTAAAATAAGAATTTGTTAGATATAAGTAACCATCTTACATGTCTAACAGATTATATTAATTTTAGATGTATAAGTTAACCTCATATATTTGTAACTGTAGTGTATATGTTGGACTGAAATTATTAGACATTTAAACAATTTAATTTTTAATGTATAAATAAACCTCATACATGACTAACTGTTGTTTATTAAGTAACCATCACACATGTTTAACAGATTGTATTAATTTTCAGATGTATAAGTTAACCTTATACATGTGTTAATGTAGTGTATACATTAACCTTATACAGTTATAGGTTACCTTTAACTAACAATTGTTGAATGTTGGTTTGATTTATGTTATGAAAGTATAAATGAACATCATACAATCAGTAACTGTTAGCTAATTATGTCAATATATAAATAACCCTCATACATAACTAACAGTTTAATTGTCAATGTATAAATAATCCTCATACATGACTAACAATTTAATTGTCAATGTATAAATAATCCATGACTAACTGTTGTTTAATAAGTAAGAATCACACATGTTTAACTGATTATATTAATTTTCAGATGTATAATTTAACCTTATACATGTGTTAATGTAGTGTATATATTAACCTTATACAGTTATAAGTTACCCATCATACATGACTAACAATTGTTTAATGATGGTCTGATTTATGTTATGAAAGTATAAATGAACATCATCCAATCAGTAACTGTAAGCTAATTATTTTATATTTTTTTCTCAGGGCATTAAATACCAGATTGATAAAGTCCCACCACACCCATTGCATATGGAGAGCTTATGTAACTGTGCTTTCTGGGAAGAGATAAAGGAATATTTTGGAAATGATGTACTGGGAGCATTTAGAAATATGATTTTTGGCATATTTCTGGATTTGCCACGGTGTAACTGGATAGGACAGATTTTAAAATGCCTACTCATGCTTGAAATTCAGCAGGATAACAAGGAAGATCTTCATGTTTGGGTACAAGGGGAAATCCTCAAATTCACAATGCTTGAAATCGCCATCATAAGCGTTCTGAAGTGTACCGATAATAATGATGATTATATGTATACTTCATCATCTAAATCAGCATTGATGTTGAGGTATTTTCCCGATAATAAAGCAGCAATAACTCGTTCAAAACTGATAACACGGGTGCAGATGAAAAACTTTGATAATGTTGAAGATGCTCTGAACTTGGCAATATTGTTCTTTGTTCATACATTCATGTTTTCTAAGCATAAGGAAGCACCAATAAATGTTGCTCACTTTCAGATTGTTGAGGACGGTCAGTACATTCACTTTCCATGGGGGAAGGTCACATTTGAAAAGTTATAGAGTTCCTGGCAGCAGGATTTCAACACTGTGAAGCAGTTATATTCATTGGGTGGAATGCCGCACGTTCTAAATGTTTGGATGTTTGAGTACTACTCCGAGGTAGAATCCAAAACTGTTGTCCATCAGAGAAACGATATTCCCAGACTACTAAACTGTTCGGTGCAGTGTATAAGGCCTAAGTATGAATCTTTTATGTCTGGCATGTTCACTAAGATAATTCTTTAACTTTGTACTGATTTTGTTTATTCACGTTATTTCGTTTATGTGCAAATATTTCATTTTTTAATTATTTTTTTCAGCATTCTTACAAGAACATACAACCTACAACCGATGAAGTTAGCAGGTTGAATTTTTTCTTTTTAAAAGATTTTGAGATATGTGATCCAACAACTTATGCTTCGACATCCAATTCTAAAAAGTTGAAAAGGACAACAGTTGAACTTCAATAGCGTGTTGGTACCATTGCTGAAGAATTTGGTGATTTCAGCACTATACCTCCGTGGGAAATCCTTATAAAGGCTGGTTTTGAATCGCTTGTATCACCTGACCAACCTTTGAAGAAAAGAAAGACTGTCATGTTCGAGCAAGATAATCAAGCGGTGATGGATGATGATACATATGGATGTGGTCATGCAGTACATCATGCAACAGACAAGGGAGAAATTGGTGTGTCTAAAATTCAACATCATCATCATTTAGTAATTGGTGTTTCTCCGCAGGGTCACCAACACAAGTCTGTTCCTTCATCTTCCACACAGCCTGAAGGAACTTCTAAATCAAGTTTAGATAGTGACAAAATAAAGAATTACATCAACAAATGTGTAAGTTTAGTTTCTTCATCGTACATTTTATCAGAATAGCATGATGTGTTTCTACTAACTCTTTTTTTTACGTGATAGGTTTGTTGAAAAGATGGCCGAACTGGTTACACTAATATCAAAAATACCTGCTGAGGTCATCAAAGCATTGAAGAATGAAGAAAATAAGAAATCACAGGTATAACAACTTAATTTCATTATATTTTCCATACCGTTGATAAAATGTTCATACATTCAGATTTTTGGTGTTATATAGGAGGACAAAATTGATGAACAACAACAAAGTCAAGAAGACGGATCCAACAGACAGTAGAGACAACATAAATCTGATATGCAGGTACTTTTTGTCACTTATGTTATTCTTTTACTATAAATCAACATAATTACCTTATCAAAAACAAATGTTGTTTCTTTTTAATACAGCATGAAGATTATGATAAGGGATCACTCAACGATATGGAAGTGTCTCGAGATGAAGAATCTAATAAGTAGCACCTTCTTGAAGAGCAACAATTGCTGGTAATTTTTTCCTTTAATACTTGTTACGTACTAAATTTGTGCAGTTTAATTTTTCATCGTACATTAACTTCAATGTATAATGATCAGTTATACATTAAACTTTCTACATTTTCCTTCAGCAAAATACATGTTATTTATGAATATCTTCATAAATAATAATGTCATTTACACTTACTTAAACAACATCATTCAAGAATCATCGAAAATAAGTTTATGAATAATTGTTCATTAAAGCGACTTGTAATTTAATTTAGGATGTGAATGCGGCCGATAAAGAGGTAGGTCGTGAGGATAATTTTGAAAATGAGGACTGTTCTAATTTGCAAGCTTTGGAGGTATCTTTATGTACATTATATTTATTTTTTTCTTAAAATATATGTCCATATAAATGTAGCTTCTGTTATTGGTTGACAAAAGGATATTAACCTTATCGGCTGAATATAAATTTGTATCGATCTTGACGCTTTCAATATTTAAATATTTAAACAAACCTCATACATGACTAACTATTGTTTAATAAGTAACCATCACACATGTTAAACAAATTATATTAATTTTCAAATGTATAAGTTAACCTTATACATTTGTTAATGTAGTGTATATATTAACCTTATACAGTTCTAAGTAACACTCATACATGACTAACAATTGTTTAATGTTGGTTTGATTTATGTTATGAAAGTATAAATGAACATCATACAATCAGTAACTGTTAGCTAATTATGTCAATGTATAAACAACCCTCATACATGACTGACAGTTTAGTGATCTAGACGCTTTCAATATTTTGCACATTGTTTAACAGTTGTCTTAATAAATACAAATTTTTATCTTCATGCAACTTGGATAATGATAATTAACACATAAATAATAGGATGAGATTATGACATATGAATAAGAATGTAGCGATGAAGAATTGGAAAAAAAGAACATTCCAGATGTAGAAGATTTGTCTATAAGTTTCTATACACATCTAGTTTCTTCTAACCTCTTCATATTGGGGCAGTTAAATGTATATAAAACATTCAAATGAATGTATCAAGAACAGTCATACATTCAACATACAAACATTTTCATAAACATAAAGGTTGTAGTTCATGATTAAACATCATACATATTTATATTTTTAATGCTATAAAATCATTTGTGCATCACATATGACATCGTCTGTTAGTACTGAATATTTATATATTCATATGCACCCATTATAGATAGAAATTTCTTATCACGTGTGTAAAACTTTATCACAAACTTTTACATTATACTTTGAATAAATGTTAATACAAGATAATTAGTATTTAATATAGGATGTGGATCTAACCGCTAAAGAAGATATTACAGAAGTGAATTTGAAAAATCAGGAATCTACTGATGTGACAGATGTCCAGGTTTTTGTTTTTGCTTAACACTTATTTTTTTGTACATAAAAATATCGATCTACGTGTTCGACCTTGTAAAAGTACGTATTGGGACTTAATGTTATTTCTCTGGTGCATATCAAAATTTTTCTGTAAATTTAAACCAACTGGAATGTATTGATTTTTCTCTACTGCATATCAATTTTTTCTGATATTGATGTTGCCATGATTTCTAATATAAATGTTGTAAGCATTAATATAGTTACACATTTAGATATTCTATGTATACATTACAAATTTTTATGTGTTCACGTAGGATGAAGTTGGTGGGACAGTAACTGATTCAATACAAGCAGCTATAGATACAATTTTATTTGGCTTGTCAACATCTTCGACTACAAAGTCATTAGATGTTGCTGCTTCAAATAAAATGACCGAAAGACACTGGTATCTTTTCGACAGTCAGATTCCACCTGACTTCCCTGATGCTCAGATTTGAAAGCTTCAAGCCTCAAAAGATAAAGCATCTGTCAAACAAGAAAGAAAGAAGTCCAGGGTTTTAAGGTCATCATACATTTTCAAGTATGGTTCTGGCTCTAAGGATGCGGTTGATTTCGATAAATAAGAGAAGTTGAAGTATACTTTTGATGGATACACCATCAACCAAGATTTGCCTAATGAATTGATGATTGATTACTCTTAGTGGATTGTTGTAGGATTGCTGAAGACTTATTCTGCCAAGTAAAAAATTTGGTATTATATTTTTGTCTAAAAATACCATGTCATCTTAAACTAAATGGTTATTGTCATGTGTAATCAATGATTATTTTCTAGGAAAGAGATGGACAACCACTATCGATTAAACGCTTATGGGTTAGGTTACAAACAATTGGACTTTGTCATTGCATACCCACAGTCAAAGAATTGATTCTACTTAATGTCTGAACGCAAGACATGCTGGAACGATGAGGTAACTTATTCTAAATATTATCCATATCATAAGTTCTTTTGCTGATACTTAATATTTTACAATACCATAACATATCATACAGTAAACATATGTATAATAACATATCATACATGTTAGCCAATGTATAATAACATATCATACATACAGTATTTTTCATTATCATTTGTTCAACTTTAACAAACATGTCATGTATAAAAAATGTAACTCCAGCATAACTGTATATCATACATCTAATCAACAAGTAAGGTCGAAGCTACTGATTTCTTTCAATCGTTTTTACTATTTTACCCGATTTTCACTTGTAGCATTTAGATGTGATCTTCTACCACTTGACAAAGAAATCAAAAATTCAGCTGGGTGATAATTATAGATATACGAAGACAAGCTTCTTCTTTAAAACATATGTTGAGAAGACACATACTCGTTATTATCTAACGGAACCGACAGTTGATCTATCCACGCAACAAGACTATGCAGAATCAATTGTGGTGGCTAAGAATGAAGATGGTATTGCTAATATAATTTAGGAATTCTATATGCCTGCTGGATTACCATGGCATATGGTTGATGAGGTATATGTTCCAATTAACTGTGGTAAAGAATTTCATTGGGTATTGGCTGTGATTGTATTGAAGGAAAGATTGATACGTGTGTATGACTCACTGTCAAGTAAAAGGAAAAAAGAACCTCCAATTGAAATACAAAAGCTTGCAGTTATGCTTCCAACTTACTTATCAGACAATGACTTTTATGATAATACCGAGCGAACTGACTGTCTATTACTTGAAGCGTACAAAGGGAAGATTACTCAGCAAACAGGTCTTGTAAATGAAATCCCATTTGATGTTGACTATGTGCAAAATATCCCACAACAAGCGTCTGATAGTTTGTAAGTAAATTACAGTTTATTTTTCATGTATAATAATGTTATAATTGATTTAATGATTATTATTTTATTTTTTTAAAATTAGGGACTGTGGCGTATTTGTGTGTGCCTATGCAGAAATATTAAGCGAAGGACTACAAGTCATTCATGTGGGATTGATGCTGCAAGTCAACGTGCACGCTATGCTTCCTTACTGTGGCATTACAGAGTGAAAAAGACAAATGAAGGGTACACGAGTGATAATGGAGATCCGCCTCGACCAAGAAAAAGTGTAATCGAAGAAATTCAAGCAAATACAATTGTTACTTTAGAGTAGCAATGTTTTCTAATTTTTGGCATTGAAAGAACTATTTCTTATTTTGGTGTTTAATGTTACACATTTTCAGGAATACTTTCTTATGGTTGATGAACATTTAATGGATGTCTTCTTTTTTATTTGAAATAATTGATTTGCAGTTTCTAACAAAATACTGTAATGATACAAACTTTTCCTTGGTCTAATTTGAGTTTGCCTTATATTTTGTTTTATTACGTGTACAAACAAAAATAATAATATATTGACATTGCATTTGAACACATAATATTTCTACTGTCATGTAAATTTTCTTATAAAGTAAAACTACATTACACTAATAATTAATACGTTAAATATATGTTACACATAACTTAATACATTTTGTTACACTTTATATTTTCTTAAATAAAATTTTCAAACATAGTTTACCAGAATCCCTTTTATAAAGTATTACACAATTTCATACAATGATACAAATGTATAATCTAATTTATACATTTGTAAATGAACAAAACCATACTTTATATAAACGTATAACGTGTAACAATTAATATTCATTAAAATGATATTTTTTTCTGTGAAAGATAATACACCAACACAACGCATAACGCTAAATCATATATTTCTTACTCAGTAAATACTAACGTATAACAGTTCATACAGATTATGTTTCAACTATTTTTTAAGTGAATGTTATATTTCCCAGGCAACATAATACATAAACCAATCAGTTGTAAATCACAGTGATATGGTAACGAAATATGATAAACGAAAAATTACACAATTTGTTCTAATACTATTAAACATTAAATGAACAAGTGAAACTCAAATAGCAACCAAAAAACTTATAATTAATTATTCCAGCATTCCAAAAAAATCTAATTAAAATGATTATACTACTAAAACCAAACAAACCATCAACATGTTGAAAAACATATTATCTTCATCATGATTGTCACACCCCTTTTTAAACCAAAAAGATATCATTTTAAGTTTGAAAGGGTTTTTATTACTAAGTGACAAAAGAAGAAAATTTGTTTCGAAAAGGACTTTTATATTCAAAACTCAGAGTCGCCACTTGGCATAAATCGGGTGTGCCAAGTCACCTTTGAAAATTCTTTTTCAAAATGGTTTTGACTCTAAAACTGATCCGCTAACAGAGATTTCGGCTAAGGAATTCTGTTGACCGAGGGGAAGGTGTTAGGCACTCCTAGCTCCCGTGGTTTGATCACGGTTGCTTGGCGAAGCGTATCAGTTAATTTTGGGACTAAGAATGTATAAACTACATAAAACACATAAACAGGCATCCAAACACACGAAATAAAATAAATCCAAAATTTAGTGTTCATTCCAATTATACAGTCCAAAATAAATAAAAATGCGAAAATAAATCCTATCTAACCTACACTAATCTTAACTATGCTCCCGTACTTTATCCGATGCCTCAGGCCTTCATCACAAACGTCTTCCGCCAACATAGTACATCGGGGCATTCTCTGGTGAATAAATACAATGTGTCTCGGGGCATTCTCCGGCTAAATGAATACATTTGAATTAAATACGATAAACTATAAAACCAAGCCATTCAACACACATTTTCAACATTCAACAATCCACAAGTTCTAAATTTGCCTACCCAACCCTACTGTTTGCTTACGCCTTTGACGGTCTTACCATGATACTACCGAGTTCATCAATTTGATATTAGCCATAATTGGACGTGCCATGCTCAATATGTACAATGTACCTCCGTCTCGAATCATAAACACAATAAAGATAACTCCCTACTGGTTTAACCTGTTACCAAAAGGCATAATATGTTTCAGATGTAAAAATATTAATATACACTCAATGTAAAACAAAATTTCTGTTCCATAATTATTCTAACACATACCGTCATCCGCAAAGTTTTAACACCATTATGAGTTAGAATTTCTTCAAATCTTCTGCCAAGAGTTGTATTTGTGTACGATGCAATTTCGTTGTTCTTACAATTTCATGCAGCAAATAAGATTCTAACTTCTTCTAGGAAACCTAGAATAGGAAGTTTCTAGCCTCAATCAAACAACCATTAATACATTCGGTTATATTTGAAGTCAACATTCTACCTCTATTAACTGGAGAGTGACACCGAGCCCATTTTTCATACCCAGTTTCCTCCAAATATTCCTTAACTCTTTGATCAACCTTAGCAACCTTTGACATAATATATTCAAAATCTTGTTTTTTAATAAGATTTAGCCATGGTATAATAAAGATCACTAAGTCTAATAAAGATCACTAAGTCTATCTTTGCTTTTCCTAAAATAGGTGCAAACGTTTTTTCATAAATGCCATATACAAGCTAGATGAGGCACATTAGGATAAACAATGCTTACACCTTTTATGATACTTTCATTTCTGTCTGAAACAACACACATGTTGTCTTTTTCACCAAATGCCTCTCTAAACTTTTGAAAAAAATAAATTCATGCGTTGTCATTCTCCGAATCAACAACACCGTAAGCTATTGGCAGAATACAACCTACATATAAATTAAAAAAATCAATCTTTTTTTTAAAAAAAAAGTCAACTATAATGGTGGTAATTTTAGCATATGTATGATTCATTATACATAAAACATCAATGTATAAGATAATATAATGTATAGTAAATAACAAAATAATAAAAACGTATAAAACAAAAAAACTTAACACACAGTACCTGCACTATCTAATGTGCTTGCCGATACAAATGTTCCTTTATATGGACCGCTTAAATGTGCCCCGTCAACAACTATAACAGGTCTACAAAATTTAAAACTCCTAATCATTGGACGCAATACAATAAACAAGTATTTAAACTCGTTATCTACTGCCTTATGCATCCGAATGCTTAGAGGTGTTGGTCCACCTCTAAGCATCGCAAGCGCCTTCTCTTTTGTGCGTCATGCTTTCATGTAGTTAATGTTGACTCCGTAAACAGCTTTCATCTCTTCGATAATGTCTGCGGAGGTGTGTATTCTTTTATGATTGATTAATTTTGGAGCAGTAAATTCACTCACAAAATTACTTGTCGCAACCACATTATTCAGCACTCGGTCCCTAAGACTACAACTATGCTCCAAAACAAATGTTTTAATCACAAACAATTCTGATTCATTCATACAAGAGGCCTTCATGACCCGCTTGCAATCTTCGTTACGACAAATCAGCACATAGCTTCATCATAATATAAAGACTTAGTCATTGTGTTAAATAAAAGTATTAATCTTGAAAATAGAAAGAAAATAAATTTATTCCAACAACTGCCCAGTTATATTATACATATCTCTGAATGTATAATATACTTGATACATACGTTTTTTTAAATAAGAAAATAATAATTCATAAAACACATTAATGAAAGAATTAAATTTCAGAAAGTATGTATTCATGTTATCAATACATATCTGCATCAACAAATAAAAACTTAATCAATGCATAAAACAGAAATATTAAAAATTAAAATAGTAAGAACAAAAAAACAAAAACTTTCACTGCCCCAATTATATTATACATATCTCTGAATGTATAATTAAAATTATACATTCAAAATTATTACTTAAAAAATCAGTAATAACAGACAAACAAATTCACAATCTTTTAAACCAATGCATCATACATTTCTCTGTCTGGCACGATTTAATTATACATTACGCAACACATAAATTATCATATTATACATTCGTATATAAGCATTACATATCAACAGTTCACAAAAATACACAACATAAACTTCTTAACATAAAAAAAATCAATATGTTATAAGATCAGGATATACAATTGATATCATACCTTTTTTTGTCGGGTCGTTTCGCTTTTGTGTTGAATCCATTCGCTATTGCGTGTCTTGCCATTACTGAAACAAGTGTTTTCTTATCATTGTATATCTGACTCTCCATTATTTCAGTGTTCTTGGAATCAGTATTGAAGTTTTTATCTTCCATTTCAGGCACATATAGTGCATACTGATTATCCGTTTCAACAACTGTTAACGCAACCGAATCATATTCACTACTCTTAATACACATTACAGAACCAGTTGCTTTATCAAACTCTATTTCACTATTGGCTTTGTCGCAAGTTGAAATACAAAGCGGAAAATTAACCAAACCAGCAAGTTGTTTCTTTAACTCAACGTAAACCCTCACTCCATTGTCGTTTCTTATTACAATTGGAGAAGAGTTTCCTTCAACCACATATTTCACTTCAATTTTTTTACGCACTTCGTTTATATCCAACTCCATGGCTATCGTAAAAATCAATTTCAAGAAAGTAATACTTTCTGAAACAATTATTGTGTCACTTTTGTATGACTTATAACTAGTTTCTGACACCCGAATTTCAGAATGTCGCAGCAATATTAGGCTATTCATGTTGCTTTTTGAATTTTTGAAGAATGTATGTAGAAGAATTTTGTTGTTTTTTGGAATTTTTTTAGAAGAAATTTTTTGAAGCAATAGAGTTTTTTTGATTTCTAGATCTTCAATCAAATATTAGACAAAATAAAATTTGACTTGTATTTTTTTTTTTTTTTGAAATTCAAATTTCAGTTACTAGCTTTATCCATAAATGAGTTAATGTTAGCTAATTATTGCCATTAATTAAGGAACGGTGATATAATTACTGATTTCAATTACCTTAAATTTAGGAATAACTGTTTCATTATACATTCCACCAATGTATAATGTTTGGCCTAATGTATGAGTATATTTATCAAAATTCGAAAGAAAGAAAATAAGAGGAAATTTTGTGTAATTACTTTCTTAAGTTAGGGGATTTATGTTGTTTACACTTAATTTAAGGATTTAAGTAGGGGCTTTGTTATGTACTAAAACTATCTGGACCACAGTATCATATGGGCCATTGAACCTTCAATAGCACATTTATAACACTGACAACCACCTTGTACAAGAATTACTTATCATATTTTTCTCTATCTTCTTTTTATGGGTTGTTGAGAAATCTACCCAATAAACTACACACAAAAGTTAGTTATTTAATACAGTATAATAGTGGTATATTTAATTTCATACGTGTGAAATTTTATATTGAGAGCTTCTAGCTAGTATATTATATTTTTATTTTGTATAGTATTGACTTTAGATGAATTTAAATGGTGAAACGTGGTTATTGAGGATTCATATAGCCAACAATCTAGTCACATGCATCAAAAGGGTGTTGTTGAACCCTTTTCTTGAAAAATTACATTGTGTGTGTAAAAAGAATTACGTAAATTTTTATGTGCAGAATTTCCTTAGTTTTTTCGTATATTTACATTTTTTATATTATATTTTAACACCCTTCATAAAATTTCCATTTCCATCTTTGCTACAACCGGTCTCTACTTGTTTGGTATTAAGACATAATAATTATCATAATTGTGTATTGAGGTATATAAACCTTTTTCAAAAAAATAAATTAAATTGGTCTCCAAAAGAATTGAAGAACCAACATTTTTCTTGAGAAGTTTCAACCTTTCAAAATATTATCCATTGCTTGATCATTACGTTTTTTTTAAATCAAAAGTTACATATTAAGCAAATGTAATCCACATTCACTATGTTATGTAAAAAGAATCCTTTAGGTATATATGAATGGACGAATCCTATGTTATATTGGCCTCAAACGTAAGAAGAAGACTTCTAGGGGTCTTTCACACACAAAAAAAAGTATTTTTTTAATCCCATTGATACTAGGTAATTCTGTCTATCAAGGTTAAACATATTGAAAGAATTGCCTAGTATTTTTTATCTTTTCTCGTAGCTCATCATATTTGTACAAATTTGGTCCGCAATTTGTTGAGGACCATTTTCCGTAGCAAATTCTTAACTGCTATTCACACTCCAAAATAGTAGCTTGTCCACTAGAAAGGAATAAACAATATCCACTTTGCTAAATATTGAGAGAGATGGTATTTCCATCATTAATTTATCATCTAGATAAAGGGTTTATCTCAATGAAGCAAATTGATGGAATATGACAGGGCTATGAGAACATGCTAACATAGAAAGTGCAATTTTTGTCAAAATCTTTTAAAAAAAGGAAAATTTGGTAATCGATAATGTGGAATTGAGATTGAAGTAATTATATCAACATGGTTTGTGATGTCAACGGTGGGACTGTTCCACCCCGAGAGGTCTCGGTGTCAAACCTTGACTATGGAGAAAATCATGTTGAGAGTGTACCTCAGAATGGGTATTGCAGTGCACTCGGATTAATGAGACCCCAATACGGATACCGGGTGGAAAATCAGAAAGAGATTGGAGTAAAATTGACCAAGTTAAGTTAGACACACGAATGAATTCATTTGTGTCTTTTTTAAAAAAAAATATTAGGTACTCAAAAATTACTATTCTGACTTAGTTGAATTCACGCGCAGTAGGTCCATGACCATATGCGCTCCCCGAGTTCCAATCAAGAAGTTCTACATTAATAGGATTGAAATTCAGATATCTGATTAAGAGTGGATTAGTATCAACATTAGTGACATCTTGTTTCAAAAAAACAAGTAAGCTATCTATTTTTTCTTTTTATAGACATTTTATACCTCGAAACTTACTGATCTAAGTAATTCGTTTATTCACCATTATGCCCTCTAGGGTGATACCCATTTCCTATCAAGAAACTCTACATTCACTTGACACTTCAGATTAAAGAACAGAGAAATTCTGATCATTCAATCACACCATTTATAGTGATACCATTGCCTTGGGTCAGGCACATGGATATAGCACATGAGTGTGGCTATACAGTTGAATGGTACATGGACTTTTATTGAAGAGATGGACTCCATTGCAAGAGGAGTTTTCTTTGGCCCATTCTTACCAAAGCTCAAGCCCAGCTTAAAAGAAGTGGCAAGGTTGAATAGTGGAATTGGACAACATCAAAAGTAACAAAAAAACTACATTTTCATTGTTAAATGTGATGTTAAGCTCCCATTTAATCATAGATTTTAAAAATTATAATTTGAGTTTGTTGAAGTTGTTATTTATGAAACTTGAAGTTGTGTTAAGACATGTATTTTACTTGAAAAAAATTTAAAGTTTTGTGATTAGAAGTGAAAGTTTTTGGGAACTTCAAAACATTTGAAATCAATTTTTCAAAATTTGATTAAATTTCAGGATCAAATAAATATTTAAAGATAAATTTTTAAAATCTAATCCAAAATCTATGGTCAAACTCTAGCTAACGGTCACATAGTATAAAACTTCAGACCTTTTCCTTTCTAAATAAGATAACACGATATCCACATAGTGATGAGGTTCCTCAAATAACGCGCGTGTATGTCAAGTTGTATAGTATATGATTTTATAAAATTATATTAACACTATTAAAATGAAAATTTGATGGTAAAAATTGTAAGGAGAGAACTGAGTATAAACTTTTGTGAATGATTAATGTGGATCATTGTATGAACACATTTTTGTCACAAGAACAGTATAAAAAAACAGTTGATATCTTAGTACTAACACTTTCCTATGTGGTTGGTATATTGTGAACCAAATATGTAGAGTAAAAAAGAATAAAATTTATTTTGAAAACATAATTATTAGATCTTCTTGTTAAGTAATGATTCAAAGACCTAATGTCTCCTCTCTTTCAAAATAAAGACAACGTTCGCATTGTGATGTGTTGAAACTTTTTTTACAACGCAAACTTTTTTTAAACGATATGTTTTGTAGTTAGCCAATTTAGTATTTATCCGAGGTCGGGGCATTTCTTTGTATAAGACTTTGAGCCATTTACATGTATTTGTTTTCTTAAAGAGAACTTTGAAGTAATAAATAAAGTTGTAGCCATGTGAATAGGAGGTCACGAATTAAAGTTGTGGAAACAATCTCTTGAAGAAATGTCGGGCAAGACTGGGTACAATAGACCATTATAGTCCAACCCTTCCTCATATTTTATGCATAACAAAAGTTTTAGTGCACCAAATTGCTTCGTTGCTTCTTGTGCCAACTTTAGATGTTCATATGATAAAATGATTGAGAAATACTACTATCTCATAGATGGTTATTAGGAAAATCATTCCAATTTGAACAAGATAATTCCTATTTGATACCATCTATTATTGTCAATATACAAATCAGTATCAAGGATGTTTGGATTGTTACAAAATGATTGTAAAAGTTAACAACTAGTACAATAAGAGCTCAAATTGTGCGTAAACAAACGTTTGAAATAGTATATGGAGATTATGAAGATTCTTTTAAGACGATGTCTTGATACATGAATGAACTGCAATATTTTAATAGGGGCTCAGTATTGAGTGAAAACAATAGTCAATTGAAATGCAGGACGAACACATCTTTAAGCATATCTTATTAGGCTTTTAAATCAAACATAAATAAATTTAAAATTACATGCCGACAATTTTAATAGACGACTATCATATCTATGAGATGAAATTATTATTTTTTTAATTGAAGCAAACAACATTTTATTTTTCTTGATAGATATTATTTACTTAGATATAAAACAACTAAATTTAATTTAGGTTTGATCCCACCAAGAACCATCTATCCGCCAAAGGGTTGAGAAACATTTGATGTGGAACCCTCACCACAAAGGTTCACTTTTAGAGCTGTTAAAATGGGTTGGCCCAACTCAACTCAATCCTAACGGGTTAGAGAATTAAATGGGCTAGGACGAACTGATCCTTTTAACTAAAGGGCCATTAAAATAGTAGCCCAACCCAGCCTTAAGCAGGTCGTAGGTTGGGACGGGATGATCCTTCAGAAAAATAAAAGCAACCCAAAACATGATAAATGAAAATATTGTAACTACTAGACTATCACCAACTTTTATGATTTCACTTTAATATGTCTTCTACTAGTTTTTAGCATGTTATAGGCATCTTACTAATACCTTTTCAGGGTTGTTAGGTTGGAAAAGAGTTATCCTAGGATAATTAATCTAGAAATTAGTTATTCCATTATGTATACGATAATTTATCTCATCACTATTGTGTAAATGGTGCGATAAATAATGTCGGTACTAACTAATACCTCACACCAATTATGGGATAAAATAGCCCTTCATTTTATCTCGGACTATTTTTTTCTTACACCTCACACCAAACGATCCCTTAGTTGTAATTAGCTGATGACATTTACCGTAATAAGCAAAGAAAGCATGATTAGCTACAAATTCCATAGAAAAATTTTAATATGGTTAAAATAATAAATATAGATATACACAAAGTATCTACATAAAAGAAGTAAAATTATAACAGAAGGGAGCCTAAATTTAAAGAACAGAATATTGCTTTAAGCAAAGGCAACAACTATTAAATCATCACGAGTAAAAACAACTTTTTGAAGTTCACAACTAAAAACAGCTTACCAGCCATTTCAAACACATACTAAGAACTTTCAAAAAATTAGTATCAACCAAACAATGGATAAAAAAATAAGTAGCTAGTTAGAAAAGATTGTCAAAATTCTAATTCCTAATAAATAAAGGAAAAAAATACATGAAGTAGCATACTTAAGTATTAAATTACAAAAAATAGCAACACTTTTATCAAATTATATTTTGTAGCATATGTATTTGTATTTTTGCAGCAACAGTTTGCAAAAATACAAAATATATATCATTCATAAGGATAATAAAAATCATATGTATTTGTATTTTTGTAGCAACAGTTTGCAAAAATACAAAATACAACTTGCTATATTATGTAATTATGAAACTGTTGCTATGAAATTCATAATTAAGGGGATAAGTATGCTATCTTTGAATTTTGCCCATAAATAGATGACCAACTTAAAAATATTTAATAATTAGTTTTAATGTTCCAGCCCATGGGCTCACCTCTGAGGCTGACGGGTTAGGCCTCTGAGGCCGACGGGCCAAGTGAGATTGGGCTTATAAGCCTCATTTCTAAATAGACTGAAAAAACTTAGCCCAACTCTACTTAATTAAGGGGAAAAGACAGAAACTAGACTTCAAATTAAACTACTTCCACGAAAATGGTCATGGAATTTAAATTTCACTATTTAGCCATTTTAACTTGTTGACTTGTTCTATACCGTTTCTACACACCTTCTATACATATCTTATACATATAAATATTCTATACGAAAATTATACAATCTTGGTATACAATTTGTATAATAATTGTATTTTTTTTTACACATTTTATACGATAATTATATAGTTTTTATATACTTTCTATATATTTTTTATATACATTTATACATATAAATATTTGGTAGAACTATACAATTTCTACACATATATCTTTTATGGATACATATTCTATATAACAATTCTACCATTTTTATATAATTATATTTAATTATTATTTTTAAACAATAAAAAAATATTTTTCAGTTAAAAAATTTATAGCAAAAAGAAAACTGAAATTTTTTTAAAAGGATCGAATGACCCAAGTTGAAAACTGTATCAGTATTGTATATGGATTGTATCAGTATTATATATGGACTGTATCTGAACTACATAGGTCAAAGTGACCCAAATTGAGAAAGAATAGGAAATGGCCATAAAGTGGGATTCTTTTTCCAACTAGACATTTTTTTCCATATCACCAAACTTGGGCTTTTTTTTTTTAAAAAAAAAAAAGACTACACAATAGTTTTTTTTCCTTAATTAAGGGGTTGGGTTGGGCCGGCCTCAAAGGCCAAACCCATATTGACAGCCCTATTCACTTTCATCACTTCATGGACTTGTTTGGGCTTTTCTTTCATCACGTATGCAAAATCGTTGACATCTTAAGTGCGTTAACAATTTTTTGATAAATGAAAGTTTTGAAGGTTCTTTTAAGACTTTGCCTTGGGATCCGGCTCCTCTTTATTTCCCTTCTTTCTAATTTTTTCAAGTTCTTGCTTGGATTGAAGAAACATGTCATAGTTTAAAATTAATGATTGAGATTTAATTAAGTAAATCAAAGTTTTAACCATAGTTATCTACTTTCATATATTTGTTGCTTAAATATTTTTAACAATCCATTATATCTTTCTTAAATATATTAAACTATTTTATTTCTATCCTTGAATAATTTTCTATTGGATTTTTATTTTTTATTTTTTGCTAATTTTTGCCATTTTTCAAATAAAAAAATAAAGATTGTGGCTTGAATTTTTTCTAATTTTATTTTCTTTCTATGCCAAATAAATTCATTATATTTGTGCGAAATTAAATAAAAAGACTGCCAAATAAATCCATTATATTTTCCTTATGTAGCTCTTTCGAATTCTCAAATTAGAAAAATTAAAATTTTACTATATTATAATTTTTTTTTTTTAAAAAATATTTAGGAAAAGCTTTTAATATATATTTGTAGCAGTAAAGATTTTTTTAAAATAATATTGAGTAAAAGATATAATGGATATTTAAAGAACAAATATAATTAAATATATGAAAGTAGATAATTATGATTAAAATTTTAATTGAACTAATTAAACCTCAATTATTAATTTTAAACTATGACATGTGTCTTCAATCCAATCAAGAATTTGGAGAAATTGGAGAGAGGAGAAATGGAGAGGAGCCGGATCCTTTGCCTTGATACATAATTAAGGGAAAATACATAGATAGGCCCTTGAACTTTTTTAGTTTTCCCATATTGGCACCTCAATTAGTCTATATACCTATTGAATTCCTAAATCTTTCATAAAATATGTCAATAGACACAGTTATTGACATGGCATGACATGTGCAATACACTCTCCACTAGGAGAGTGAGAAGCCATAATTAACCCAAATTATGTAACATAAAAAAAAAACACAACCAATCAAAAAAGACACATAGAAGGAATTGAAAAAAGAGAAAAAGATGAGTTATCATCTTCTCCATTTTATTCCCGCCATCGCCTCCACTGTTTTCCTCTCCCACAGATCTTTAAACATAGCATTTATACCCTCAAATTGTACCTGAAATCAATGGTGTTTTTTGTATTACAAAAAAATTCAATCAAATTTCAGATTCAAATTAGCTCAAAGTTGAATCCTTCAAGTTTTTCAACAATGGCTTCTTCAATATAAATTTAAACTCGAATTTTATAAATAATAATGAACTCCATCGAAAAAAATCCAATACCATCCACTACAATATGAAGACAATTCACCTTTGTTGATCTAAAATTAGAATAGTATTATAGTTGTAACAGTTATAAAATACATTGTATAACTCAAATTTTTCTTTAATGATTATTGGGTGTTGTTTTGGTGAAAAAAATGAAGGAGTGAAAATGAGGTCTTCTTTTTTCTTCTCACTAACAATTGTGTTTGAAAAATGAGAGAAAAATTAAAAGAAGCAAAAAATAAAATTAAATTAGAATGGATGTAAGATGATAATGGAAGAAGAAAGAGAAAGAAGAAATTGAGTATATGCTATTAGTTAGTGGTGCTTCAATGCTGGAAAGAAAAAGTTTAGAGGAAAAAGAAGAATAAGCAAAAAATATTTTTTTTTTCTTAATTTTTATTTTGATTTTTTTTCTTCTTTGATGACTTGAAATTTTATCATTGGTTATAATTTTCATGTCATGGTAAAGTGCATTTCACGCTCTGAATCAAATTTAAAACTGCGCAATTTGTGCTCAATTGACATAGTTTGAATATAGTTGAGGTGTTCAATAGATACATGGCCTAATTGAGGTGCCAATGCGATAAAATTAAAAAAATTCAAAGGTCTATCTATGTATTTTGCCCTTAATTAACCTATAATTTTTTAATATGGAGTTCGTTATTGATTAAGAACATTAGTAAATTACAATATAGGGCAAAGGATTGAGGGGCATCCGATGTCAAACCCTATTTGTCAGCCCTCTCTTTTATCTCTTTATACCATTGTTTGAGTGTTAACTATCATCAGCGTGCATATCAACGATTATATCTTTACACCCTTCAACACTTCATTCATCTTGATTATCATCTCCATGATTTTGTTCTCCTCCCTTAGCTTCTGCAGCTATTCCGTCAACTCCTTCATCCTGTAGAAAATAGAAAAAGAAAGGTATATTTAGGAAATCTTCTGCTAGCCTAAGATTGTTAACTAAAATCGGAAGATTCAACTAAGAAGAGGAAGCTAAAAATGTGAAGAAAAATATTGACTAAGAGAGCTTAGATATAGAAGAAGACTACTTAATATGCTTTGTATTGGATTTATTTTTGGATAATTACAAATGACTAATGTCATCCCCTATTTATACTTGTGTAGGAATAATTCTAGATACTAAAAATCTAGAGTGTTCTATGTTCTTACACAAAAATCTCCCTCAAATATCTAGCACCATCTAATATCTAGATCTTTTCTAAATACACATATCAAATAACTATAATATCTTTTTCTAGATTATTCTACCTAAAATTACCTTGAATATCTTGATATTTCTTCAACATGATTATTCAAGAAATTACAGAGTATAGTCTAGAAATTTTAATAGAAAATCTATGCTATCCAAAAAATCAACTTTAATATTTTTCACCCATCCTTTGCCTGTTGAGTTCTTCGTGAGTCACCATGTTTTTTGATTGCTCAAGTGCCGGTGTGACGGTATTGATAACAACACCATGTTTCTTGTCTGAGCCTTTCCTCATCATAGCTAAAGAGAAGGAGGAGAAATGTGTTTTTTTGAGATGGGAAAGCAAATGGTGTTTTTTGTTGTGTTTCTTTGCCGAAGATTGACTCTTATTTGTAGGGGAGAAATTAGGATTTTCTAAATTTTGAGCAGTTTGAATTAGAAAATTTTTAGTCGTCGTCAAACTGCTATTTTGACATGAAATTAAATGAGGATGAATTTGATTTTATATTAGATATTATCATCTTTGAAACAAATGTAGTTTCTGACCCAATTGTATGTTGACCAACTTTTCATATTAGGAGTACAATTATGTTGGTTTAGAACTAAACTAAAAGTATCTACAAACTGGTGTATTTAATTGGACCCAAATGTAGGGTCACAGGTTGATCCGTACCTACAGACAAAAAATGGTGGAAAAAAATGCCACGTCAGATTAAGGGTGGTAATTACGCAGGTTGGATCAAAACGGGTTAAGATCCAATCCGACTCAAAAAATTTTGGTTCAAAATGGGTCTCGACCCACCCAATTTCTTCTAAAAATATTTTAACAGGAATTCTCGAAAATTAATTTGGGCTATATACAACCCAAGTTTTAATGGGCTGAAAGGGGTTGGATTGAAATGAGTTGAGTTAACAAATAAGCGGGTCAGTAATCAACTCAAACTTAAATGGATTGAACGAATTGAGTTTGATTTTACCACCCCTAAATGAGATGTTTGGCTATTCTATTAGTCTACTTACATCTAGAGGAATTTTATGATGTTTTTCCCTTGTTCAATAACAAATCGAAAATATTACTCAATTACTTGAAAGTACTAGACAATAGACATACATCGAAGGCAAGTTTCACAACCAACCTTTGACTAACGTATTATGTATAGTATACTATTTTTGAAGAATAAACATAGAGTATCCATATAAATACATGTGAATCGACTATGTCAAGTCAAAGTGGAATGATTCATGATATAGCATGTACAGATAAATATTGGGACATTTCAACAGTGGTATTAATAATATACATATGGACGGCGTCATTTTAGGTGGGGTGGTTTGGGGAACATTCTTTGTTGCAAAATTATATAGTGTAAAAAAAGGGCAGCCCGGTGCACTAAAGTAACCGCTATGCACGGTGTTCGGGGAAGGATAGAAGTTAAATGTTAGCTATTACGAGTGTATATTTAATTTTAATTTTACATCTATATTAAGAAGAAAATATGCACACATTTTACTAAATTCTTGGCTCCACCACTGAATAATATACGAATGATATAGGATGCAATTCAAGTTAAATGTTAGTTATTACGAGTGTATATTTAATTTTAATTCTACATTTATATTAAGAAGAAAATATGCACACATTTTACTAAATTCTTAGCTCCACTCAATAATATACGGATGATATAAGATGCAATTCTTCGTTGAGAACAGTTTTTTTACATGTATGGGCCAGAATGTTCGAGCCCACACAGAAGTCAATTTAATTTGAGTGGATTTTTTGCCCTTTTTGTTTGATCAATAACAGCACAATGGCCCATTGTCACATGCTCCGCCAAGCATTATTAACACCATCAAGAAAAAGAGTTTTCATAGTGTACTTAGCTCAATGTCCACAATAACTATTCCTATCCAATGTTCCAACCATAAATAACAACCCCTTCCTTCAATTTACTTTCAATTTCTAATAATTATTATATAGTACACGGAATTACTTGACTAGATTAATTAAGATTTATGTCATATAGAGCTCATAAAGGAGAAAACGCTTTTTATCAATAGTGTCTTTATTCCTAAGACGCAAATTTGAAAAATCTTATAAGGATAGAGGATTCTCATCATTCATACTTTCTCATAAATTAAAAGAAGAAATATTTTCTCCGTTAAAAAGAAAAAAAAAAGATCTATCTTTCTTTTAATCTGTTTAAAAACAAATGATCTGTTTCTTTTTTTGACAATATTTTAATTTTTAACTTTTCACGTTTCATATTTAAGACAAAAAGATTAAAAGATATTTTAATACATTTTGGCATAACTTTAATTTAGGACCCAAGATTCAAAAATCTTCTTTATTTTCTTAAACTCCGTATCAAGTCAAACTAATTCATTCCTTTTTTAATGAGGGAGTATCAAGTATGTATGTCCATGTACTATGTCGAACAAATAACATATATCAATAGTAGGCAAATTTCATCCGTTCATTCGATTACTCGAACTCAAAAAATTATTTTGTGGTAAATTTGGTCATTATAGTTTCAAGAGTATTCTTTTTTTGATTTATCATTTAGTATTTGATATTTATATTAAAAACTAATAAATTTGAATTCACACAAAAAAAGTTCCATTATGAATTATGAAAAAATAAAGCACACCTTATCAAAGGCGACTCTTTTGCCGGTGTCTCGAGGAGTATTTATTTTCACACGATGTGAGGGGTCCATTGCTTCTTTGTTTTGACCTATCAGTAAAGCTATTTTGTTTCAATCAATAGCTTAATTGGAATGTCAGATTTATATATTGTACTATTTACCTTAAAGAAAGCAAACCCAATTTCAATCCCTCAAACTTTTAATCTCTTTTCTAGGATTTCAATTTCTTTTTTTTAAAAAAGAAGAAGATTAATGTAGAGAAACTGACATAAATAATCACCCACAAAATAATAGCCAACAAATATATATTTTTTTATATGTAGTAATTTATTTTTAATATATGGTTAAAATTAATAGTATATAATTTTTCTCACCTCATCCTAGGAGCCCCTAACCCGTTTTCTTCCCTCGATGACTCAAACCCACAAACTAAATGTTGAAAGTGAAAGATATTTATTATTTGAACAACCCCCAATATCTATATATAACTAGAGAATATAATTATTTTTGACCATTCGATTGAGTATGTAAGTTTCCCATTAATTTAAGGGTTTAAGTAGGGACTTTGTTATGTACTGAAACTATTTGGACCACAATATCATATGGGCCATTGAACCTTCAATAACACATTTATAACATTGACAACCACCTTGTACAAGAATTACTTATAGTATTTTCTCTATCTTCTTTTTATGGGTTGGTGAGAAATCTGCCCAATATACTACACACAAAAGTTAGTTATTTAATACAGTATAATAGTGGTAAATTTAATTTCATACGTATGAAATCTTATATTAAGAGCTTCTAGCTAGTATATTATATTTTTATTTTGTATAATATTGATTTTAGAACAATTTAAATGGCGAAACGTGATCATTGAGGATTCATATACCCAACAACGTAGTCCATGCATCAAAAGGGTGTTGTTGAACCCTTTCCTTGAAAAATTATATTGTGTGTATGTAAATAGAATTATGTATATTTATATGTGCAGAATTTTCTTAGTTCTTTTGTATATTTACATTTTTTATGTTATATTTTAGCACCCTTAATAAAATTCTTATTCCACCATTGCTACATCCGATCTCTACTTGTTCGGTATTAAGTCGTAATAATAATTACAGTTGTGTATTGAAGTACATAAACATTTTTCAAAAAAATAAATTAACAAAGTTATTGGTCCCCAAAGAATTGAAGAACCAACATTTTTCTGGAGAAATTTCACCCTTTCAAAATATTATCTGTTGCTTGATCATTACGTTTTTTTTATTTTTTTTGAAAAAATCAAAAGTTACATATTAAGCAAATGTAATCCACATTCACTTTGTTATGGGAAAAGAACCTTTTAGGTATATATGACTGGAGGAATCCTATGTTATATTGGCCTCAAAAGTAAGAAGAAGACTCCTAAGGGGTCTTTCACATAATAAAAGAAGTATTTTTTTTTAATCGCACCAATATCAGGTAGTTTTGTCCATCAAGACTAGGGCATATCAAAAAAATTGTCTAGAGAATTTTTGTCTCTGCTGGATCAAAAAGAGATTTTTTATGTCTCGTAACTCGTTATATTTACACATATTTGGTCCAAAATGTGTTGGCAATTTGTTGAGGACCATTTTCCTAAGCAAATTCTTAAATGCCTTTCACACTCCAAAATAGTAGCTTGCCCACTAGAAAGGAATAAGCAATATCCATATTGTTAAATATTGAGAGAGAAAGGGAGGAAAACAAGTAGTTATGGTGGCATTTCTATCATTAATTTGTCATCTAGATAAAGGGTTTATCTCAATAGAGCAAATTGATGAAATATGACCAAGCTATGAGAACATGCTAAATAGAAGGTGCAATTTTTGTCAAAATCTTTTAAAAAGAGGTAATCGATAATGTGGAATTGAGATTGAAGTAATCATATCAACATTGGTTGTTGTGCAGTGATGGAACTATCTCATCCTTAATTAGGGATATCGGCTTCGTGTCTTATCTATGGAGAAAATCTTGTTGAAGGTGTACCTCCAAATGGTCATGCAGTGCATCCGGATTAGTGAAAGCCCAATACAAATACCTGTCACACCCCTTTTTCAATTTCGAAAAGATTTTAATTTTAAGTTCGAAAGGATTTTTATTATTAAAGTGACAAAATGAAGATAATTTGTTTCGAAAAGGACCTTTTACATTCAAAACTCAGAGTCGCCACTTGACATAATCTGGTGTGCCAAGTCACCATTGGAAAATCCTTTTCAAAATCATTTGACTCTTTAAACTGGTTTGCGAACAGAGATTCCGGCTAAGGAATTCTATTGACTGAGGGAAAGGTGTTAGGCATTCCTCGATCCCGTGGTTCTACCACAGTCGCTTGGTGGAGCGTATCGGCTAATTTTGACACTACAAATGTACAAACCACACAAAACACGTAAAACAATCAAACACACAAACAAAACAAAAAAACAAATCAAAAGTACAGTGTTCAGTCCAATTTATACAGTCCAAAATAGAAAAATGCAAAAAATAAATCCTATCTAACCTCAACTAATACTAACTATGCTCCCGTGCTTTACCCGACGCCTCGGGCCTTCCTCACGAACGTCTTCCGCCAGCATAGTACGTTGGGGCATTCCCCAGTGAATAAATACATTGTGTCTCAAGGCATTCTCCGGCTAAATAAATACATTTGAATTAAACACGATAAACTAAAAACCAAACATTCACACGCACATTAAACATTCAAAACATTTAATAAACACATCACTCCTAAATTTTTCCTATCCAAACTGACATTTGCCTATCCATTTCAATATATCATAATTTATCACATTCCAACAATATTCATGCTCATTACAAATTAAACAAAACAACAATAGACTAAAGTTAATCTAAATTCAACTTTTTATAAATTTCTCAATTTCATCCCTAAACGACCAATTTCAATTCTCAAACGAGATACCATTTCACCAAACCATAATCAAGCAAACCAACCACGAGTCAAAATAAACACGCATTCATCACCAACAAGGACCAAATAACACGTAATATTCAATCCAACACCAAATATAATAAACAATGAAATAAAAAGAGAAAGAGAGTAGAATTGGACCTCAATTTGAAGCTTTCAAACCCAATGTTATTCGAATAAAGAGAGTCCGCACCAGGAAACCTCGAGCCGAACCTTAACACTAACAATCCAACTCGACAATGAGAAATAATGAGCCATTCATCATCATTTTTTACCGACACTGTTCACGTCGTTACTGTTCACCCAGTTACTATTCATGCTATTACTGTTCACTGACACTGTTTATGCCGGATTCTCATTGTCTAGACCCTTTTCTCTCTCAATTTTTTTTCTCTCGCGCGATTCTCTCTTTCTCTTCCTCATTTTTTTTTGTTTTTGTCAGGAAGATGATTTGGTGATTGTTGTTATTATGGAGAAGAAGATGATGAAAGAATGAGCCTTCCCCTTTTCCTCTTTTAGAATTTTCCTTTAATATTTTTTATTTGGTTTTTCTTTTTCTTTATTTATTATCCTATGTGGAAGCATATAATTGGTGGCTTGTGGCAATAAGTGTGTGGCATGTGGAAAAGTTAGTGTGACATGTGGAAAGATGAGGGTGGCGTATGGAAAAATGAGTAGGGTGTGTGCCTTTTGCATGTATCCAATGAAAAATGGAAAGTGAGGTGTTGAAGTGGCATAGTGAGGTGGCAAATATGCTATGTATTTAATTATTTTCAATTCTCTTTTTTGGGAGAAATTATCAATTAAACAAAAGTATGGTAAGGTGAATAAAATAAAAATAAAAATTTTAAAAAATAAAATAAAATAAACATGATTACCATATTTTCGAGAAAGTACAAAACTACGTGTCTATATCATGCCCCCTTTGGATGTAAACACATGGTGTTTTCATACAAAGCAGTAGAAAACGAGACAAAATTTTGTCTTGACCTTTATTCAAAAGCACAGAGCACGAGGAAGGAGGGAAATCAGGTCTTGACTTAGGACATCCTACCTACCCAAGTTATGAGGAAATCGAGTGAGTTATCTCAAAGAATTGGAAAGAGATGGACTATGCCGAGTTGGAGAGTCGAGTGAGGTCCCATCGAGGTTCCGGTCCGCGACTCTGTTATTACATCAAAAATGAAAATTACAAGTTAAAAACATAAATGAAATTACAAAATCCTATCTACGCAGCTTCTGTTAGACTCTTGACTTAAGTTTTATCACCCTATTCTTCAGGCGGGCTCCTGATTTGAAATTTCTTCAACTTGTTGCTTGGTTTTCAATTTCATCACCCTGTTCTCCAGGCGGGCTCCTGACTTGCTATTTTCAATCTGTTGACTTTCATTTTCTTCACTTTGTTACTTGACTTTCAACTTCTTCACCTTGTTGCTTGACTTTCAATTTCTTCACCTTGCTGCTTGACTTTCCATTTATTCGCCCTGTGCTTCCGGCGGGCTTCTGAAATCACATCAAATCTAGAAAGAAAATTGTCTCAAACAAAATTATTGTAAAGAGAAAATTGTTTGCCAAAAAAGTAAAGTTCCAAAACAGATATTAAATTATTTTTTTTGCCCCAGTTTACCATCAAAAGACTTTTGAGAAAGTCAGATCATACCTACTTGCATGTTGCAATAATGAATTAAGACTCTGACCAAGAAATACATCTCTTGAGAGTAAAATTGAATGACCAAGACTAGGAAGTGCGTCTCCTAAGAATTAAAGTGAGAAATTCTGACTAGAAAGTGCGTCTTCTAGAGATAGAAGTTTAAATTAAAAGTTGTGTCACCTGACAAATGAAAAGTAACAAGGAAATGCGTCTCATAAGGATTAAGTGCAATAACTCTACTAGAAATTGCATTTTCTAGAAATTAAGGAGAATAACTCGACTAAAAGATATGCCTTATAGGAATCAAGAGGGATGACTCGACTAAAAGGTACGTCTTCTAGGGGTCAAGGGGAATAACTTGACTAAAAGGTACATCTTATAGGAATTAAAGGGAGATGACTCGACTAAAAGGTACGTCTTATAGGAATCAAGGGGGATGACTCGACTAAAAGGTACGTCTTATAGGAATCAAGGGGAATGACTCGACTAAAAGGTACGTCTTATAGGAATCAGGGGGAATGACTTGACTAAAAGGTACGTCTTATAGGAATCAAAGGGAGATAACTCGACTAAAAGGTACGTCTTATAGGAATCAAGAGGGATGACTCGACTAAAAGATACGTCTTCTAAGAGTCAAAGGGAATGACTCGACTAGAAGGTACGTCTTCTAGAAGTGAAGGTTTAATTTAAGAAGTGTATCACCCAGCAAATGAAAACTAAAATCCTTGGGCAGGAAAGTGTGTCTCCGAGGGATATAAGATGATGAATTTTTAACATGATTTAATTATCAAACTTGTGCAGCAACATTGCTTCCTACATTTATAAAAGCGAGAAATTAGGGGCCTTGATGTTTAGGCTTTGAAATCCTTGATTTGAAGGTGGAATATGTTCCTGTTTCATGCAAAGAAAAGTTATGAGTTAAAAACATGAAGACAGGTTTGTGGCTTTGGCTTTTGTGGCAAATGCTCTTGCCATCATCACATTTAACCTTGCTTCCAACCATTACATATATCATTGACTTGATGCATCATTAACCCAAACTCATATTATTAAGAGTGACCTTGAAACAAATACCGTATCTTTGCTTTGCCATGCTTCTCAGATAAACTCGTTGAACTTTGGTATTTCCATGAGGTCCCAGACTTGTCTGTTGACAGAACTTTCTGTATGCCTTATTTTGGATCACAATCATCTCTTTCATGTGTTGGCCTTTTGTCTCATTTTTTGTAATTGAAGAAGCTGGTAGCCAGTGCTAAAATCTTTTCTCACTTGTTTTGACACGGACTTGACTCAAAGACAAGAAACGAAAAAAAAATGACAATTTTTGTTTGGATAACTGATCAAGAAAGATAAAATAAAAATAAAGAAAAGAAAGAAAAGACAATGAATGTCCTCTTTTGAAACAAAGAAACGAAAAATTCATCTAAAAATGACAGTCAACACTAATGATTATGCCATGCATTTTGGATTAAGCAGCTTGATCTTTTTATCTAAACTTTCTACCCATTGTTGTTGAGTTAATGGCCTTGAAACCGAGTTGCTTCCTTAGTGGTGCCTTGAAGGGTTTTCGCCTACAAGCTTCTCTCATTTTTTTTCCTCAACTCACCATTGCCTTATGGTGTCTGTAAGGGTTTTCCACTAATGAGACTCTCTTATCTTTGTTTCCCTTAACTCACAGTCGTCTTATGGTTCCCGTGAGAGTTTTCATCAATAAGACTCTCTCATTTTTTATCTCTATCAACTTACCATCGTCTTACGGTGCCCGTGAGGGTTTTCACCAATAAGACTCTCTTATTTTTATTTCTCTCCTGATTTCTTATGTTGAGGAAGACAAGTAGTTCCCAACTGCATTAGCATATCCCTTGCATGCTTAGCCTTGACATCCTCAAAGATTGATCTGAAGGTCTTTCTTTGGTTGTAACTTGGCTTTTGGATAGGGTTAGAAATAAAGGATGACATAAGGCCCAATCGACACTTGAAGTGGAGTGGGACCTATAACTTTTGGAATCGACTCAAACAATGAGGATTAACTCATGCCCTAGTTTCTTTTGACTGGGTGACTCTAAATTGTTTATTTGGTTAGACTGAGCCCGGAGTAGGTCAGCCTACGTATCTCACCCCCGAAAGAGGAGAATCAGTTCACGCGTAGTTCTGGCAGCTTGTTTTTTTGCTTGATTCTGATTTTTTTTCTTTTGTTGACTCTTTTTTCTCTTTGGGACTTTTCTGACTTTATTTTTCTCGATGCTCTTCTTTTTCTCTTTTTTTTTGAAACTTTTATGAGTTTACTGTTTTACTCGACACCTTTTATTTTGAGCTTTGTTGACTCTATATTGATTCCAAAAGAGGTGTATGAAAGAAAATAAAATTAAGACTCAAATGAGATAAACAAAGGATGACACAATGTTTAGATAACAGAATGAAATGCCTTCGTCATATAAATCTTTAAAAATGCAAGTACATAACATGCAATTTGAAAGTTGGAGATGAAGATCATGTGTGACATCTTTTACAACATTAACTTCGACTGAGTTTGTGCGTCACTACTTCTTCTGCGCTTTTCTAGCATACAACTCCACTTTTGTTGTACATTTCTTACATTGAATGACTCATGATTTCGGGGAGCTGATTTTCTTTCTGTTCCTCTTGATATAGGATCACGCATTCACTGTTTGACCTAATTGAGGTATGCCTTACAATTGATGACCAAGTTATTCTAGTGATTCTCAAAACAATTGCCTTAATTTTGAAAGAAGGTTTTAACATGGTCACCAAATGTCTTAACACACTACCTCTTTCTCACATGCTTTTTCTAACTTTAGCCCTTTGATTTAAAGTTCATGCTCAAATTGGATTTTAAGATCTAGCAAAGAATTCCGCCAGCATGTCATATCACTAAAGCCAACATAAAATATACTATGTAAAGAAAACAAACAAATAACATTTATTTAAACATAAAGGAAAAAGAGACACTCTATTTAGTTGAAATAAAAGATAGAAAAGGTTTGACCATAAACGACAAAAGGGATAAAACAAGATAATCCCAAACTACCACCCTGAAATAATTTGGATAACAGCAATGAAAACAAAACAAACTCTCTGACCTCTTCCTAGTAGGGAGAGGGGTGACTTCTCAATTGCTCAGCCTGACACATTATCCACTGATTTGCATATCAATATGACTAGAGCTTCCATCACTGTCAGACATATTTTCTTTAACAAATAAGTTCTGTATCCTCATGCTTAACTCATTGCCTCCCATATATTGTACAGTACCGCGTACTGGTGAAGAACTCTATGGAATGGTCGAGGGGCCAATGTTTTGCACCACAATCAATTTATCTTGAATCATCTTTTCTATTTCTCTTTTCAAAATATGACAATCTTCAGTACTATGACCCTGAACATCAGAATGATATGCACACTATACATTAGGATCAAAATTTCTTGAATGTGGGTCAGGTATATACCCAAGGATAGGAATAATCATGCCCCTATGTCTCAATCTCTAGAACAAACTGGCATAGGACTCCCCAATAGGAGTGAAATTATCCTTTTCCTTCCTCCTATTTGCTAACTCTGGCCTCGGATGAAACTTGAATTTAGAGGTTCTTTGGTAAATTTGTGGGGGTCGAGAAAGATGTTGAGGGGCAGGTGCATGCCATTATGGATAAAAAGACGGATGGGTACACAATTGTGCATTGTTCAAAGGACATTGAGCAAGTGGAATGTAACTCCTTGGATTTTGAAAAGAGGAATCTTGTTGCAGATGAATAAGTGGATTTGATATGTAATCTCGAGATTGAGGCTGACAGTATTGGTGAGTTGGACCTCTCAAACTCTGCTTTGACCCAGGCACGACAACGGATGCGTTTTCCTTCTTCTTTCATTCAGTTTCCCTTGAATGATTGCAATATCGTCCCAAATGTTTCACAGAATCATTCTGTCCGCCAAGCTCCTCAAATTTTAATGTCTCAAAGCTTGGAGAAAGGTTAACACTTAAAAATATGCCTCAGTTTTTATATGAAACATATTCATAGCCCACAAGTCCCAAGAAACTTTTCATATCATTTTCTACACTCTTAACTTTCCCAACCATTTTCTTTGGGTCTTCTAGCATGCTAGGCTTCTTAGTAAGAACATTTGGCGGTCCACTTAACTTAACTGTAGGATCAAGAGTATAACAATGATCATCACGAGTATTGAACGTGGATTCACTAGTTGATTGGGGAAGCACAATCATTGGATTGATAGCCAAAGTGGAAGCATTAGTAGAAGGTTGAGCAACAAAAGTACAAATGGTATGTGGTGATGTGAATGTGGTAGACTTATACTGAGGAGATAAAGAAAGAGTGGTGAAAGTATTGAGGTGCATTTGACATGGATTAAATTCTGAGGCATGCTGTGGTGCATCAACCATAGTAGGAAACTGACTTTGCTATTTTGGTGGAAGACTCAAGGTATTTGTAGGGTAAAAAGTGGGGAACTGAGGTGGAGGCAGCCCACTAGCCCAAGCTCGGTACATTTCCATCATTTGTTGTCTCCGTCTCAAATTCTCTTAATGTCCTGACTCTTTGTTTCATGCATGATGCCACTCTCTATATCCTTGTTGAACACAACTAACCCTTTCTTGAATTTGCTTTGATATGGAGGACCAGCCAGGAAGCCACAAACCAACCACCTTAAACTAACTGAACAAGAGGCAACAAATATGTTAGAGTTTAATATTTTTTATTCAAAACCTTTTTTACTTTTAGAAAAGATTACCGAACCCAAGAAGGGCGCCTACGTATCTCATCCCCAAAAGAGGAGAATCAGGTGTGCGTAGTTTGTGAAATTTTGCCAAAATGGCCAACCAAACTCTTTTTCCTATTTTTTTCTTTTTTTTCTTGAAACTTTAAGATGAAAAAGAACATAACCAATTATCAAAAGAATTGACGAAATTTTTTTTTTCATTTGTTTAGGTTTAAACTCCCTATACAAAAATGAAACCTACGATTACCAAAGAACTTGAAGCTCTTAAAGGAAAATCTTTTTATAGTTTTCTTGTAAAAATGTATATGAAACATCTACTCTAATAACGACTGAAGAAAATCTTTTTGAATTTTTAAATAAGATCAACCAAAAATGAAACCTACGACTATTAAAGAAAATCTTTTTGTAGTATTCTTTTCGAGGCATATGTGAAAGACCTACTCTAAATAAGAGTAAAGAATTTTATTTTTTTGAATTTTTTAAATAAGATCTCCGAACCAACAATAGGGTGCCTACGTATCCTACTCCCAAGAGAGGAGAATTAGGGCTGTGTAGTTCATTCAGATTGGACAATTAAGGATTATAGAACAAACAAAACCTTGACTTTAGAGACACGACTGCACGATGAAAATAAAATCTTTTTGGGTTTTTAATTTGACACTTTATACAAAAATGACATCAACAACTCTAAAAGAAAAATCTTTTTGGTATTTTTGTTATACGAAATGTAAAAAATTTCTAACATTTTTTTTGCATTTTTCTTTGATAGAAACTCCTATGAATGAATTTTTTTTTTGAAGTTTTCGAATTGTGAATGCATGCTAAACGAGACAAAGGAAAATCTTTTTGATGTTTTTGAGAAAATGAGTGCGAAAGGTAAAAAAAATCTTTTTGAATTTTTGAATTGTGAAAAATAAAAGCCATAAAAAACTCTAAAAACTCCGCAACTCTTTTTTTTCTTTTTGACTCACTTGTTCTTCTATTTTTTTCAACAATTCTTGCCTATGCCCTTTACTTCTAGCACATGCTTTCCCCAAATCAGTCCGTCAAATGACTACGTTACCCTCAAAGATGCAACATTTAGCACGTAGGGATTCTTAGGTGAGTCTCTTACAAAGGGCCACGTGGGTCCCGCTAGATCTCAATATGATGCAGATAAGCATGACCTAAAGGCCGATCTATGCTGAGGTCCACTAACAAGGCTGTTCGGGGGAGCGTATGGTCGATAGTGGATTACTTTAGCTTTCCACCTACTCCATACAATCCAATGGCTCCCCCTCCTAAAATAAGGGTAACTCAACTACAGGTCGTGTACACACGTGTACTACGGAATTGTTGCAGAAAGAAAGACTCGGGGTATGCACATGATGCCAGATATAAAGCGGTAACACATAAAGTAAAAACTGTAAACAAAGAGCTCGTAGGCACTCAACAGCGATAAAGAATAACACAAAACAACACAAGAAAAATGTCTATACCCCTATAGTGCCAAACTAAGCCGATACAACTCCAAAATAAGCTCGAATTCTGAAAATTCCCCAGCAGAGTCGCCAGAGCTATCATATCCCTTTTTCAACTCTGACAATTTTATGTTCGAAAGGGTTTTTATTATTAAAGTGACAAAATGAAGATAATTTATTTTGAAAAGGACCTTTTACATTCAAAACTCAGAGTCGCCACTTGGCATAATCTGGTGTGCCAAGTCACCATTGGAAAATCCTTTTCAAAACCATTTGACTCTTTAAACTGATTTACGAATAGAGATTCCGGCTAAGAAATTCTGTTAACCGAGGGGAAGGTGTTAGGCACCCCTCGATCCCGTGGGTCAACCACGGTCTCTTGGTGGAGCGTATTGGCTAATCTTGACACAACGAATGTACAAACCATACAAAACACGTAAAACAATCAAACAAACAAACAAAACAAAAAAAAGAAGCAAAAGTATAGTGTCCAGTCCAATATATACAGTCCAAAATAGAAAAATGCAAAAAATAAATCCTATCTAACTTAAACTAATACTAACTATGCTCCCGTGCTTTACCCGACGCCTCGGGCCTTCCTCACGAACGTCTTCCGCCAGCATAGTACGTTGGGGCATTCCCCAGTGAATAAATACATTGTGTCTCAAGGCATTCTCCGGCTAAATAAATACATTTGAATTAAACACGATAAACTAAAAACCAAACATTCACACGCACATTAAACATTCAAAACATTTAATAAACACATCACTCCTAAATTTTTCCTATCCAAACTGACATTTGCCTATCCATTTCAATATATCATAATTCTATCACATTCCAACAATATTCATGCTCATTACAAATTAAACAAAACAACAATAGACTAAAGTTAATCTAAATTCAACTTTTTATAAATTTCTCAATTTCATCCCTAAACGACCAATTTCAATTCTCAAACGAGATACCATTTCACCAAACCGTAATCAAGCAAACCAACCATGAGTCAAAATAAACACGCATTCATCACCAACAAGGATCAAATAACACGTAATATTCAATCCAACACCAAATATAATAAACAATGAAATAAAAAGAGAAAGAGAGTAGAATTGGACCTCAATTTGAAGCTTTCAAACTCAATGTTATTCGAATAAAGAGAGTTCGTACCAGGAATCCTCGAGCCGAACCTTAACACCAACAATCCAACTCGACAATAAGCATTAATGATCCGTTCACCATCACTTTTTGCCGACACTGTTCACGTCGTTATTGTTCACTTCGTTACTATTCACGTCGTTAATTTTCACTCCGTTACTGTTCACCGGCACTGTTTACACCGGATTTCCATTATCCAGACGCTTTTTCTCTCTCGATTTTTTTTTCTCTCGTGCGATTCTCTCTTTCTCTCCCTCGGTTTTTTTTGTTCTTGTCAGGAAGATGATTTGGTGATTGTGATTATTGTGGAGAAGATGATGATGAAAGAATGAGCCTTCCCCTTTTCTCTTAATAGAATTTTCCTTGTATATTTTTTATTTATTTATTTTTTCTTTATTTATTATCCTATGTGGAAGCATATAATTGGTGGCTTGTGGGAATAAGTGTGTGGCATGTGAAAAAAGTTAGTGTGGCATGTGGAAAGATGAGGGTGGCGTGTGGAAAAATGAGTAAGACGTGTGCCTTTTGCATGTATCCAATGATAAATGGAAAGTGAGGTATTGAGAGGCATAGTGAGGTGACAAAGATGCTATGTATTTAATTATTTTCAATTCTATTTTTTTGGGAGAAATTATCAATTAAACAAAAGTATGATAAGGTGAATAAAATAAAAATAAAATTTAAAAAAATAAATAAAATAATAATGATTAAAATATTTTCGGAAAAGGACAAAACTACGTGTCTACAATAACAAGTGAGAAACTGCAAATATTTGTTTCTCTTGTTGATTGAATCTAGTTGTCTCAATCACTACCACTCTGCTTCTTGTGCATCTTTAGATGTTAATACGATAAAATTATTGAGAAATACTACTATTTCATGGATGGTTATTAGGAGAATCGTTCCAATTTGTACAAGATGATTTCTATTTGATACCATATATTATTGTCAACATACAAACCAGTATTTACAATGTTTGAATTGTTATAAAATGATTGTAAAAGTTAACAACTAGTACAACAAAAGCTCAAATTGTGCGTAAACAAACGTTTGAAATAGTATATGGAGATTATGAAGATTCTTTTAAGACGATGTCGTGATACATGAATGAACTGCTATATTTTAATAAGGGATCATCATTATTGAGTGAAAACAATAGTCGATCGAAATGCAGGACGGACATTTCTAGTATATCTTAGTAGGCTTTTAAATCAATCTCAAATAAATTCAAAATTACATATCGATAATTTCAATAGAAGACTATCATATCTATGAGATGAAACTATTAATTATTTTTTAATTGATGCGAACAACAATATAATATTTTTTTCTTGGCAGTTATTACTTAGATATAAATCAACTAAATCTAATTTAGGTTTGATCCCACCAAGAATCATCTATCTGATAAAGGGTTGAGAAACATTTGATATGGAACCCTCACCACCAAGGTTCACTTTCATCACTTTACGGGCTTGTTTGGGCTTTTCTTTCTTCATGTACGCAAGATCATTGACATCATAAGGATTCTTCTCAATAGTAACATCTTCTTTTTCTTTCAACACTTCATTCATCTTAGTTGTTAACTCCTTGATTATGCTCACCTCTATTTGATTCTGAATTTCATCCTCCAGCTTCTTAATACTCAGCTCGGTGTACTCAGAAAAATCGTTGACATCATAAGGGTCCGTCTCAATTGTAACATCTTCTTTTCCTTTCAATACTTTATTCATCTTAGTTGTTAACTCCTCGATTATGTTCTCCTCTATTTGCTTCTGACTTTCTGCCTTCCAACTTCTTAATACTCAGCTCGGTGTACTCAGCAAGATCGTTGACATTATAAGGGTTCATCTTAATAGCAACATCTTCTTTTACTTTCAACACTTTATTCATCTCAGTTGTTAACTCCTTGATTAGCTTCTCCTCTATTAGATTCACAATTTCTTCCTCCAACATCTTAATAATACTCTGCTCAATGTACTCATATTGTGCCACCCGATTTTTGGATTGCATTGACGCCGAGAGCTCCCTAAATTTGGTAAAGGTTTTGACAGTATTCTCATGATTTGAAAATATCAAAGGTTTACTGTGGCAATCCTAGAAGACGCTAGCAATCTCAATACGGCAAAGTTTGCAAAATTCGTGAAGCCTTTTAAGGAGCTCTTCATGTCTATTCTTATCCGAAGTCCCCGTTTTAGTGTTAGGTAAATTCAAAGCAAACTTCAATTTCCTTGCCATGGCTAAAAAAGGAGGAGAATTGTATTCGTCTAGATCTTCTGTGTGTGTGTGTTTGGCGGGGGGAGGAGGGGGGATCAATTGGCTATATTGTTGTTGTGTTTTTTTGCCAAGGATTAACTCTTATTTATAGCGTGGATTTAGATTTTATTAATTTTTGAATAGGTAGAATTAGAAAATTTGTAAATGTCACGCTAACTATTTTGGGATGAAATTAAATTAGGCTGGATTTTCTATCAAGTTAGAAATAATATTTTAAGATATAAGGGTGAGAGGAAAGTTGTTTTATATAGCATAGGGCAAAGCATAAACCGTAAAACTTAGAGCACAAGTTTCATGGATCTACAGAGCACAAGTTTCACGTATCTTTGATTTCAAAAGTTTATTATGAAGAAAATATATGAGTTAATTTTCAATAATTCTGCAAAAATAAATCACTAATAATATGAAAAAAAAAATATAATAGCCAAGATAATCTTTAAAATGAAATCATCATTGATCTCCACATTAACTAGTCCTTCTCACCTCAACTAATATTTGTACAAAGTTTTTGTTTATATATTTCAAAGAAGAAGAAAGATAAAGTATGAGAGCAATGACAAGAGAAGTGACAAAATTGCCTCATGAACATAGTGTTATGAAATCTATATTCTATCAATTTCATGCTAGGCATAATTCCAGGCATAATCATCTAAAAAAATATTAATTTTAGTATTAATCATTTATTTTAGTCATAATAATCTGAAAAAGATATCAACTTTAGGCATAATCATCTAACTAAAACTATTTAGAACTATGTCAATTTTAATGCGAGTTGCCTTTTCTATTTACATATTTTAAGAAAAATATAAATTTAAAATATTCTAGCATAAAGTACCATTACACCAAAGCATTTGCTATAGACTCTTCAAAAATATATTTTACCTTAGGTAAAATTATCATGTAACTAGTTCTAATATTAAGTACTTTGGAATCAATTAATGTTTTGACTAATAATCCTCTCCTTATTTAGATTACTAAATAATGGTACCCGCATCAGCATGGACCCAATGTATGTTATTTTTTAATCTCAATCTATGTGGCACAGATAAAATTTAGAAAGTCCACCAAATTTGTGTATGTTTCTTTAAATATTTTAAGTTATTAGTTATTGATTTATAATACTTTTACATAATTTTCAGATACTATATATTACTCTTTTTGTTCAATTTATTTGGCGCTGATGAAATTTTTGAGTAAGGCAATTAAATTTGTTATATAGTTTTAGATATTTTAAATTTTAAATTTTATGATTTATATGATTTTCTAAGTAATTTTTAAATAATATATATTACTCCCTCTATCCCAACAACTTATATGACATAGATAGAGCTTGAAAAGTCAAACAAAGTTTTTATACATCTTTCAAATATTTTAATTTATTAATTTCTGTAAATTATATTATTTTTGTAAGAAATTTTCTAATAATATATTTCAACTTATGTTGCATTGATAGAATTTTGAGTCAAGCAAAATCTTTTATGTGCCTCCAAATAATTTATCATTTAATTATTGTAATTTATAATATTTTAAACTCAATTTTCAAGTATATAATAGATTAAAAATAAAAATAAAATAATTACATTAAACAAAAAATCTTAAGTAGGCTGCTGACGATTGTTATGTCTGCTTCCAGCTGTCTGCTTGTGGTTGAGTATATTTTTATAATTTCATATTTTCTATTTTAAATGTAATTTCATAGATCACAAATAAATCGCTCCATATTAAAGAGTTCTATATTCACTCGAACACTTTAAATTAAAGACAGGGTATGGATTGTTCCTTTCTCCTCTAAATCCCCAACCTCTTAAAAACTATTTACAATTTGTGAATTTGAAAGACCATCAAAAGTGGGCAACATGAACTTTATTATAAGAGAGAAACTTTAATGCAAGATGAGCTTTCTTTGTCCCAAATAATAAATGTTTTTATATAATTCTTGACAAAGCTCAAGCTCAAGGTGGAATGAGAAAAATCAATAGTAAAACCTTCTGAGCTAGTTAGTTGAATCTAACATAGGTAATAAAAAAAATTCTCTACATGTCTGATCCTCAACCGTCGAAAATCCTACCCTTCAAGCCACCAAAGCCACCAGAACCAATGGCCATCGAAACCCCCACCCCCACCCCACACCAAAGTAACTTAAACACCAAAAGAAAGCTTTAAGAAGATGCTCATGAATAGGAGCCACTCTCTTAACAAGAGCTACAACTTCACATTATGTAAAGGCCCGATGCACCCATTTGAGGAAGAGGAAACCAACCAATTAACGAATGAAAACAAGCTGAAGATATACCAATTATGGTAGCACTCAGTAATTGTGAAGCTTTTTAACAAATGCCTAGCACACAATTACCTGAGAAAAAAATTAGTGGACCTGTGGAAGCCCACAGAGGCACTTACACTAATTGACCTGGGATACAATTTCTACATTGCTAAATTCAATAAACCGGAAAACATAATGAAGTCTCTACATGGTGGACCATGGTTTGTCAATGGGAATTTTCTCTTTGTTAGACAATGAGAGACAAAATTTATGCCAGAAGAAGCGACCCAAAGCTACACAACCATATGGATCCCAACAGAGTTCTTTGACAAAAAATTATTGGAATAAATTGGATCCAAGTTAGGAGCACTACTGAAAATAGACACCTATACCTCCTCCACTCTCAGGGGGCGATACGCCAGAATTTGCATTCAAGTACCTCTTGAAATACCCCTCAAAACCCATGTGAACATAAGTGGTCATAAAAAAAATGGTATATGAAGGGGATGGGATTCTCTGCACTAGATGTGGCTGACTTGGACATCTACTTAGAAAATGCCCCTACACTATTGTCACTACTCCAAAGTAGACCGATTTCACTACCCAAAACACCATCCCAATCCAAAAGGACCTCGATGACTGGCAAGTGGTGTTATTCCCCAGAAGAAAACGTAGTCCCAAATGCCCACAAAAACACCAAGGATGACGTACACCATACCAAGAGATTCAAACCCAGGTAACATTGAATGAAGTAGCTCCAGGTAAGACTCTAACCCATGCAACTGTTAATCTTATTTCTCATGGCAAAAAAGAAAATTACAAAATAGAGACTGCGTATCTGTTCGGGCGGAGGCGGACAATGAAAAGACAGAAAGGAGAGAATGATGCCAACCAACTCGACAAAGATATTCAGATATGAAAAAGACTGGGCCATCATGCAACCCATTCAATACAGTTGTTGGCTCTGCTAGTTCTTCTATAGTCAACCCCCCATCTAACTTAAACATAATATTAAAACCTCCAAATATGCCACTTATTTTATTAAAAACAATCAATATACTAATTTTAATAAAGATGGGCCCAAGGGGGTCTCAACCCCCACCAATAATAACGAGGCTTCAATGGAGCCCTTCGCCTTTACATATTGTGGAAGAAAAGCAACGTTACTACTAGGGATAATCATCACCCTGAGACGATTGACATGACCGGTGTAGTCATGTCAAATAACTTTCTTCCCCTTAATAGCCCTAGTCAGGAGCTTAATTCAACTTCTACCACCTCAGAATAACCCAAAATCACTTCAACTTTTAATGGAAACTCCACTCTTTGCCACCACGAGCTTGAAAAAACCTCTAGTATTCATTTTTGCACCCTATCCACCCAATCGAATGCCCATATCCTGGGCGAAGCTAGTGCTCAGGAAAACAACGATCAACCACTATATCATAGTGAGAGACCAACTAATAGTGCTAATGATTCAGGACTCGACATAGATGGCTCAGATAATCAAGAAAGATGTGTACAAAATAGTGGTAGGATTAGGGTGTCAGTTATGGATTCAAATAATGTTGTAATCCCAGATGTTGGGGACCCTGGACATGATGAATTCATACGAAATCAACTCTCTAATGAATTGCATGTTCAAGAGTTTACCTTTTTACCCCAACAACCCCTATCTCTCAAAACTAGAAACTCTGACCTTTGTGCCATGGATGCCTACTCCATCGCAGACCAATCTTGCCCTAACTTAAAGCACAGGGGATACTATAGAGGGAGAAGTCTAAGGAAAAACAAAACCCTCTGTGCTCGAGAAACTTTAACAAATAAATACAGAAATGGAGCTGTTCTTGGCAACCTTCGGGGACCCCAACACAGACTTCTACATCTTGAAAAACCCCATTTAAAAAGAGTACGTAGAGCCCTCAGCATAGCTACTATAGTGATCTATCCAAAGGAGATGAGGACCTTCAAAATCTATCAGACCAAGTGAATACTGCAGTCTCTCTGAGCCACTATTTGGAACAAGGACAACCTATCTAGAAAGACAAGGGGAAGAGGCCAATACTCAACCTCGCATTCCAACTGACCTCATGAATTTCATCATTTGGAACACTAAGGAGGATAACAACATGAGCTTTAGGTACTAGTGTGAAGCTCTTGTCAAAACCCATTACCCTACTTTGGTGGTTCTGTTTGAAACAATAATGGTCGACCATAAGCATCTCACTGAAATACTTAAGTTTGACTCTCATCTATAATCTAGTGTTGTTAGTAGGAAGAGTGGAATTGTTATCATGTGGAAGGAGGATGTGGTTAAGCTGAAAAAATTCTCTATTTAGCCTCAGGGCATCCATACCATTGTGAAAGTAAACTTTAACCCTAGGTCTTGGTCATTTTCCACTACTTATGCTAATCCAGACCCCAGTCTGTGCACCACCCTTTGGGATGAGCTATGCCATATCTTATCCACCTATAAAGGGGATTGGTTGATTGGTGAAAACTTCAATGAGGTATTGAGAGCTAACAAAAAATTAAAAGGGGCTCCTATCAATAGTACTAGAGTTAGCAAACTTTGAGAGTGCTTAAATTACTGCAATATGGTGGACCCATGGTTTACAGGTTGCAAGTACACATGAAACAATAAGAGACATCGCAATAAAATAAGTCTCATACAAGAAAGATTGGATAGGTGTGTTGCAAATGAATCTTGGATAAATCATTTCCGGAGTTACTGGTTACACACTTACCCAAAACTAAGTCTGACTATTATCCCTTGCTTCTGTCCCTATCCAAAAGAATCTAAGGCACTCATGATAAACCTTTTAGGTTTGAGCCCATGTGATGTAATCACCATACTTTTAGAAACCTGGTCCATGACTGCTTCACTCAATCTTTTGGCTTTCAGCAAGCAGTCAGGACTTTTTAAACCCAAGACTCCCATTGGAACCATACTATGTTTGGTAACATCTTCACCAATCTTATAACTATCACTGTTAGACTTGATGGCATCCAGAAATCTAGAAACTACCACACAAGCACCTTTCTCCAAAATCTTAAAAATAATCTACTTCATGAATATGAAGCTCTTCTGATATGTGAGGAGGACTTTTAGAAAACTAAATCCGAAAGCACCTAGCTCACTAAAAGGGATGCCAACACTTTCTTCTTTCATACCTCTACAATCAATAGAAAAAGGAGGAATAGGATTAATGAGTTTCAAGATAATGTGGGTAATATGTACAAGGGTGAGGACGTCATTACTTCCCATGTCCTTCAACACTTTGCCAACCTGTACACCACCAGCCAAGATCACTGGCCAAATAGTTATTTTTCCTCACCCATCCCACTAATGTTATTAATGCTAAAATAAAAGTTGCTTTAGTTGCTCCTTTGAGGGAGACTGCGATCCTGCTAGCCATCAAATCTTTTAAGCCTTTGGAATATCCTGAACCTGATGGCCACCATCCACTCTTCTTTTAAAGGTTCTGGTATGACCTTGGACAAAAAACAATCTCCTTCTATAGAAAAGTCTTTTGCAGCAGTAGCATGCCAGCTGAAAACAACAACACCTTTCTCTGCCTCATTCCCAAGGGGAGGAATGGAACTAACCTAAAAAACTTTAGACCAATTGGGTTGTGCAACACTAGTTACAAAATTGTAACTATGATCAATGTTAATAGAATCAAGCCATTTCTCCAATCCATAATTCGCCCCACCCAGGCTAGTTTTCTTGCTAACAGGAGGACCTCAAATCATGCCATCATCATCCAAGAGTACATCACTCATTTTGGTAAGTTGAAGGGCAAACAGGATAACATGATCCTTAAAATTGACCTAGAGAAAGCTACTTCCAGAACATAACATAACATTCGGAGAGAATGGGCTGACTGTTCAATGGGCATCAGATGGAGAGTGGGTAAAAAGGACATGGTTAGATTCATGGAAGATATCTAGATCCCCTATTTAGACAGGCTCAGAAGCATTATCCATGCCCCCCTTAATAACCTTGAAGCTAACATTACTGTGACGGATGTCTACAATATTGGCAGTTAGGATTTCAACAAACTATCATTTGAAATCCCCAGTGTTTTTAAGGATATTATCCTTAGCATCCCCTTTACCCCTAAATGCAGTGCTGATGACAAATCCATCTGAAACTACAGCCTCGATTCTATTTTCACCACCGGAAGTATGTATTCTTGTCTTAGGAATGCCAATCTTATTCCTACTCAGGACAAGAAATTCCAACTTGTATGGAAAGCACATGACCTTAAAAAAACCAAAATTTTCCTATGGCTTCTTATGCATAATAGACATAATGGACTTTCCACCATTAGTTATCTTAATCACATGGGTATTAATGTCCCTCCACAATGTCATTTATGCAACCATAACAGAGAAACCACCAGTCACATCTTTTTCTATTGTAGTAATGCTTCCCAATTCTGGATCAAAATGGTAAACAAGAGAAGATACAAACCTCATTTTTCTTAGAACACAATTAATGATATTAATTGGCTTAAATAGTGGAACTAGTTAAAGGGGAAACACTTGAACTCTTGGCTAACCTGGGAGCCTCTGCTACCATATTGCTTACGGGCTATCTGGATCACGAGGAATGATAACCTGTTCACTAACCACCACAACTTCACCATGACTGATGGAGCCATTTCTGAAGCTACTGATTACACTCTCTTGGCCAAAAATAAGACCAACCATAGTGCTACAAATAAGACCATTAGCATCAAGTGGAACCCCCCTAAATACTGGAGTACAAAGCTTATTACTGATAGGTCAGCCATGGCCAATCCTAGGCCAAGGTGTCTGGGAGATGTATTTCGTAGAAGTAATGAGGAATGGATCCTAGGTTTCTACCAACACATACCTCAGACTACCCTCACCATGGACAAACTCCTTGCGCTTAGATGTGGCCTTCTCCTGTCCAAAGAGCACAACGTTACCTCCTTTGATATTAATATGGATTCAGTTGTGGCTATCAATATTTTAACTAATGACCATCCACTATATCATAACATTGTCTATGAGTACAGGATATTACTAGCCAAGCTAGAAGCAGAAACTCCAGTGCAGATATATAGGGAGCAAAACCCAGTGGCTAGCTGCTTGGCAAGGGAAGGAACCAAGATGGAATTCATGGAGCAACCTAATATTGTTATCACTCCCCCCCCTCCCCGCGTTATTAACTCTCTTATGAACGATTGCTCTGGCAAAACTTTTACTCGTATTGTAAAACATTCAAATATTCACCTACCGGGCCGGGATGCAGCTCCGAACAATGTTATTTTGACTTCTATTTCTGATAGTTGTTCCCCCCCCCCCCCCCCGCGCCCCCCTTAATGATTAATGAAATTGCTATCTTTCTAACAAAAAAAAAAAAGAAATGAGAAAAATCACCTCATAACTAAATAAGACCATGTATTATAAACATATTTCTTTTATTTATCAAACATAACAAGATTCTTACAATTTATAGCAAATTTTGAACGCAATTTTCAGGTCTTGAGTGAATTTTTCCAAACCTTGGATAAAATTTATGATATGACATATAAAAAAATTACTAATATGCTTTGTAAACCGAAAACTATTATCACTTTTTGTAAGTATATTCTTATTATGTATATATTGGTTCTTGAACTTGGCATCAAAAGTTGCAAAAAGCTGCACTTTCACTGCTAAATTTGATAATAAGCTTTCATTTGGCCAAAGATTTTGAAGTTAAACTTAAAATTTGAAATTTGAACTTTTTGAAGTTGTAAGTTTTGGAACATAAACTTGTGTTTAGACATGTATTTTATTTGAAAAAAAAAAAATTGTGTGTGACAGTAAATTTTCACTCAAAAACTATTTTGAGCTAGTTTTTGGAAATTTGAAAATATTTAAGATCATATTTTCATAATCTAATTAAATTTTATGGTCAAATAAATATGTGAAGATAAAGTTTCAAAATCTGATTCAAAATCTATAGTAATACACTAACTAATGGTAATTCAAAACCATCAAATTGTATGATCAAATAAGTGTTAGAAGATAAATTTTAAGAATATAATCCAAAATCTTTAGTCAAACACTGACTAATGATCACTCAGAATTTAATCAATATTTTGTGGCCAAACAAATATTTGAAGATAAATTTTTATAATAAATCAAAATCTTTGGTCAAACACTGGGTGAAGGTCACTCAAAGTTTAATTAAATTTTATAGCCAAATAAATATTTGAAGATAAAATTTAAAAATTTGGTCCAAAATCTTTAGTCAATCACTTGTTAATGGTCACTCAAAATTTAATCAAATTTTATGGCCAAACAAATAGTTGAAGATGAATTGTAAAAATTTGATCCAAAATCTATAGTTAAACATTAGCTAATGATTACTCAAAATTTAATAAAATTTCATGATTAAATAAATATTTGAAGATAAATTTTAAAAATCTAATTCAAAATGTTTAGTCAAATCTGGCTATTGTTCACTCAAAATTTAATCAAATTTAATGACCAAATAAATATGTAAATATAAATTTTAAAAATCTAATCCAAAATCTTCAGTCACACACTGGCTAATGGTCACTCAAAATTTAATCAAATTTTATGACCAAACAAATATTTGAAGATAAATTTTTTAAAATTTAACTCAAATTTTTAGTCAAACACTGGTTATGTTCACTAAAAATTTAATCAAATTTCATGGCCAAATAAATAGTTGAAGATAAATTTTAAAAAGCTAATCCAATATTTTTAGTCAAATGTTGGCTAATGGTCACTCAGAATTTCATTAAATTTTATGACCAAGTAAATATTTAAAGATAAATTTTAAAAAATCTGACCCAACATGTGTAGTCAAACACTGGCTAATGATTACTCAAAACTTAACAAAATTTCATGACCAAACATATATTTTAAGATAAATTTTAAATAATCTGATACAAAATCTTTATTCAAACATTGGCTAATGGTAGTTCAAACTTTAATCAAATTTCATGGCCAAACAAATATGTTAAGATAAATTTTAAGAATCTAATCCAAATTTTTTAGTCAAACACTGGCTAATAGTCAGTCAAGATTTAATCAAATTTCATGACCAAACAAATATTCAAAGATAAATTCTAAAAATCTGATCTAAAATTTTTAGTCAGACACCGGCTAATAGTTACTCAAAATTTAATCAAATTTATTGATCAAAAAAATATTTGAAGATAAATTTTAAAAATTGATCCAAAATCTACAGTCAAACACTACATGAAATAAATATTTTAAGATAAATTTAAAAAATCTGATCCAAAATCTTTATTCAAACATTGGTTAGTGCTAGTTCAAACTTTAATCAAATTTCATGGCCAAACAAATATGTAAAGATAAATTTTAAGAATCTAATCCAAAATTTTTAGTCAAACACTAGCTAATGGTCACTCAAGATTTAATCAAATTTCATGACCAAATAAATATTTAAAGATAAATTCTAAAAATCTGATATAAAATTTTTATTCAAACACTAGCTAATGGTCACTCAAAGTTTAATCAAATTTAATGACCAAAAAAATATTTGAAAATAAATTTAAAAATTTGATCCAAAATCTACAGTCAAACATAAAACTTCATGACCAAACAAATATTTGAATACAAATTTTAAAAATTTGATCCAAAATCTTTAGTCAAACATTGGCTAATGGTAACTCAGAAATTAATCAAATTTATGGCCAAACAAATATTTGAAGATAAATTTAAAAATCTAACCCAAAATCTTTAGTCAAACACTTATAATATTTAAAGATAAATTTTAAAAATCTGATCCAAAATCTACAATCAAATGCTAGCTAATGGACACTCAAAAGTTAATAAAATTTCATGATTAAACAAATATGTGTCACACCTCTTTTTTAACCAAAAAATTAATTTGAAGGTTTGAAAGAGTTTTTATTATTAAGTGACAAAAATAAAGATTTGTTTGGAAAAAGATTCATTTTACAATTAATTCAGAGTCGCCACTTGACATAAATCGGGTGTGCCAAGTCACCTTTGGTAATCGTTTTTCAAAATGGTTTGACTCTTTAAAACTGGTTTGCGAACAGAGATTCCGGCTAAGGAATTCTGTTGACCAAGGGGAAGGTGTTAGGCATCCCTCGATCCCGTGGTTCTACCACGGTCTCTTGGTGGAGTATATCAGCTAATTTGACACTAAAAGTGTATAAACCACATAAAACATACAACAATTGAACAAACAAACACCAACAAAATAAATCCCAAAAATATAATGTCCAGTCCAATTATACAGTCCAAAAATAAAAAATACAAAAATGTAAACCTACGCTAACCTATATTAATCCTAAACTACGCTCCAATGATTTACCCGATGTTTCGGGCCTTGACCACGAACCTCCTTCATGTACAAGATAATTTGGAACATTCCCCGGCTAAATGAATACATTTCAAATTTCTGCGATAAAATATAAAGAATCGTCACACAACCATTCAAACTTTCAACAAAAACACCATTCCTAAAATTTGCCTACCCGACTTAGCATTTGCCTACTAATTTTAATCTAAAATGTGATATTATCAAACTTAGCCAATCCGACGCTTACTTTGCATCAAACAAACATCAATTTATCGATACGAACCAATCACATTAATTTTTTATTTTCAATTCTCACCCTTGATTATGTTCTTAAATTACCGATTTCTCATCCAAATCAAACTTAATCCATCAAATCCTATTAAATTTCCTTATTCGGATACATTCAACATATTCAACATAATCCAACAATTCAACAGAATCACAACAAATACATATTCAAGAACTTTTCATCTAGCACGCAAAATAAATAAATTTAACGAAATTAAAAGGGAATAAGAATAGAATTGGACCTCAATGCTTTTTCAATTGGAATAATTCTTTCGACTAGAACTGAGTTTGGATATCCTGAATATAACCTCGATCCACGAACCTACAACTCAAATCAACAATCACAAAAAAGTGAAGTTTGTTCTGTGAGGGTATCTTGTGGGAAAATTAGAAAAAATGGAGTGGTGTGTAATGTATTTTTTTTTTGATAGATCCGTGGGTGGGTGTTTGTATTTGTGTGATATTAGTGAAGAAGAAAAGAAAAGAAAATGAAGTGTAATGGTGTATATTTTCTGTGAATGGAAAGTGTGCACTATTGAAAAAAAAATGGAGAGAATCTTGGTCTCCTCTCTGCAGAGTGAGTTTTGTGTAGTTTTTAATAGAGGACTATGGGGAGTATGTATCTATTAGTGTGTTTATGATGATTTCCGTGTGTATTGTGTTTCTGTGAAGGTCCCTTTTTAAAGGGAATTGTGGAGAGGAAATATATGTTGCTGTGTGTTTTCTTTAATTGTGAATAGAAAGAAAGTGTGGAAAACATGATGATATTGTATTTTTTTTCATTTTAAAAAAATTGAAAGAAAGTGTGGAAAATATGATGAAATTTGAACAATATAATGATGTTGTGTGTTTCTTTTTAAAATGGAAAGCAAGTGTAGATGGTGAGTGTATTGGCATATTCTGTGAGTGGATAAAAAAAACATGGTGAGTGGTTCTAATTATTGTTGTTTCTTAGTCAAAGAAGAAAAAAAGGAAAAATGGTAGTGTGTGTTAGGAGGTGGGGAATATATGGGGTATGGGGGTAGGAAGGTAAATAAGTGAAAATTAATTTTAAAGGTGGACAAAATTATGTGTCTACATCATGTCCCCTTTGGATGTAAATACAAAGTGTTTTCATACAAAAAAGTAGACAACGAGACATAATTTTGTCCTGATCATTATTCAAAAAATAAAAAAAACATAAGAAAGAAGGACAACTGACTGTTGATTTTGGGTATCACACCTACCCAAGTTATAAGGGATTAAGTCACAGGTGTCCTTGATGGTTGGATGGAGAAGTGAACTATACCGAGTTAGAGAGTCAAGTGAGGTCCCATCAAGGTTCCGGTTCGTATCCCTATTATTACATCAAAAATGAAAATTACAAGTTAAAAGATAACTGAAATTACAAAAGTCCTGTCTATGCAGCTTCATTTGGACTCTAGACTTGAGTTTCATCACCCTATTCTTCAGGCGAGCTCCTGACTTGGAATTTTTACAACTTGCTGCTTGGCTTTCAATTTCTTCACCTTGTTGCATAACTTTCTATTTTTTAACCTTGTTACTTGACTTTCAATTTCTTTACCCTGTTCTTCAGGCGGGCTCCTGACTTTCAATTCTATCATTCCTATTATTCGGGCGGGCACCCTGACTTGCAATTTCCTTGCTCTTGTTCTCCGGGCGAGTATCCCGACTTTCAATTTTATCACCCCTATTCTTCGAGCGAGCACCCTGACTTTAAATTTTCTCTCTCTTGTTCTCCAGGCGAGCATTCCGACTTTTAATTTTATCACCCCTATTCTTCGGGCGGGTGCCCCGACTTGCAATTTTATCACTCTTGTTCTCTGAGCGAGCATCTTGACTTCCAATTTTATCACCCATATTCTTCGGGTGGGCACCCCAACTTGCAATTTCCTCTCTCTTATTCTCCGGGCAAGAATCCCGACTTTCAATTTTATCACCCCTATTCTTCAGGAGGGTATCCTGACTTTCAATTTTCATCACCCTTGTTCTTCCAGCGGGCATCCTGACTTTCAATTTTCATCACCCTTGTTCTTCACGCAGGCTCCTAACTTTCAATTTTCACCACCCTTGTTCTTCAGGCGGACTTCTGACTTTCAATTTTCATCACCCTTGTTCTTCAGGCGAGCTCCTAGCTTGTAATATCATCACTTTGTTCTTTGGTCGAGCTCCCAACTTTCAATTTCATCACCCTATTCTTCAGAAGGGCTCCTGGATAGTAATTTCATCACTCTGTTCTTCGGGCGAGCTCCTGACTTTCAATTTCATCACCCTGTTCTTTAGGTGGGCTCCTGACTTGTAATTTCAACACTCTATTCTTGGGCGAGCTCCCGATTTTCAATTTCATCATCCTGTTCTTCAGGTGGTCTCCTGACTTGTAATTTCATCACTCTGTTCTTCGAGCGAGCTCCCGACTTTCAGTTTCATCGCCCTGTTCTTCAGGCTGGCTCTTGACTTTCAATTTCATCACCCGATTCTGCAGGCGGGTTTCTGACTTGCAATTTCAGCACCCTGTTCTTCAGGCGGGCTCCTGACTTTCAATTTCAAAACTAGCATGAAAATTATCCTAAACAGAGATTATGATAAAGAAAGATTTCATTTTTTTGAAAGTAATGTCCCATTTTCCAAAAGGGTCCTGAATATAAAATAAGTTCCCAGATATGCTTCCCCAATGGTAGTTGATCTTAGTGAACAGAACTTTGTCCCTGTTTCATCAAAGAAAAATTTGTCAATTAAAAACTCAATGGTGGTTCGCAGTACTTGGCTTGCCAGACATCCGCTGCAACGCTTGTTTCCTTCATTTTTGCTTCAGATTACCAATATTTGCCCCCGTCTTATTGCATCATTGACTCGAAACCAGCTAGAAGGAAATGACTTTTATTCAAACACCGAATTTATATTTTACTATGCCTCTGAGATGCACCTTTTAAAATATGATACTCCCACGAATCTAGTAACCTGTCGATTGATAGACTTCCTTTGTTTTGCTTGGAATTATGATCACGTTTCTCTCATGTGCCGGTCCTTGTCTTTTCCTTATGCAATTGGGAACACTGGTAGCAAGTTTTGAAATCCTTTCTAACTTGTTTTGACACCGACTTGACTCAAAATATAAAAAAATGATGGTGACTTTTATTTTGCTAAATAACGTAAAAGAATGACAAAAATATGAATATGTAAATGAAAGAAAAAGGCAATGTCCCACTTTTAAAAGAGAATTTATCTGAATACGACAACCCACTCCAATGATTATGACGTGCATTTTAGATTAAGCTGCCTGATCTTTCTACCCAAACTTCCCATTTGTTGTTTAGTTCATACCTTTGCCGCTGAGTCACTTCTTCAAACTCATTGGGCTCATACAATCTCATTCAATTGACAACATCTTGATAGATTTTAGCCAACAAACCTCTTTTCTTTTTATTTCTCTCGAACTTGCCATCACCTTATAGTGCCCGTGGGGGTTTTCACCAATAAGTCTCTCTCATTTTTATCTTTCTCATTCGCCATCATCTTACGATGCCCGTGAGGGTTTTCACCAGTAAGACTCTCTCATTTTTTATTTTTTTCTATTTTTCATGATGATGCAGAAAATATAATGCCAAAATATTTCCATATATCCATCGCATGTTCAGCCTCACAATTCTCAAAGATTGATCTAAAGGTCTTTCTTTTGTTGTAATTTGACTTTTGGATAAGGTTAGAAAGAAATGATGATAGGAGGCTCAAACGACACTTGAAGTGGGGTGAGAGCTTACAACTTTTGAAATCGACTCAAACAACAAAACTAACTCATACCCTAGTTTTTGCTGACTGGGTGACTGTGAATTATTTCTTTGGTTGGATCGAGCTCCGATTAGGGCAGCCTACGATCTCACTCTCGAGAGAGGAGAATCAGGTCACACATAGTTCCATCAACTTGTTCTTTGTTTTTATTTTATTTTTTTATTTTTTTATTCTTCTTTTCTTAACATTTATATTTGACTCTGTTTTGATTCCAAAAGAGGGATATAAAAGAAAAATAGAACTAAGCCCAAATGGGGAAAACAAAGGATGACACAATGTTTGGATATCATAATGAAATGCCTTCATCATATCAATCTTCAAAAATGCATGTACTAAACATTCCATACAACAAAAATATCATACATAATATCTTTTGACTGCGTCAGCATTGATAGACATTTCTGCCATTTTGCCTTCCATATCTGTCAAATATAAAGCTCCATTAGGCAACACTTTCTTCACAATAAAGGGACCTTGCCAATTTAGGTAGAATTTGCCTTTATCTTCATTCTCACGAGGGAGGATACGCTTCAATACCAACTGACCAACTTTAAAACGCCTGGGATGTACCTTTTTGTTATATGCTCAAGCCATTCTCTTCTGATACAATTGTCCATGACATATTGACGTCAACTTTTTTTCATCAATCAAACTCAGCTATTCCAGTTGAGTTTTGATCCACTTATCATCATCAATCTCTACTTCTACAATGACTCGAAAAGAGGAAATTTCAACTTCTGCGGCAATGACTACTTCTGTCCGGTACACCAGTAAATATGAGGTTGCCCCTGTTGAAGTGCGAATAGTAGTACGATAACCTAGCAATGCAAATGGAAGCTTCTTATGCCATTGTCTAGACCCTTGTATCATTTTCTGCAGTAACTTCTTGATATTCTTATTGGCGGCTTCCACAACGCCATTTGCCTTTGGACGATGTGGAGTGAAATTTCGATGTGTGATCTTAAACTGTTGGCATACTTCTTGCATCAAATGACTATTGAGATTGGAAGCATTGTCTGTAATGATCGTCTTGGGAATTCTAAATCTACAGATGATGTTGGCATGAACAAAATCTTCCACTGCCTTCTTTGTTACTAACTTGAGAGTTGCTGCTTCTACCCACTTTGTAAAATAATCGATGGCCACCAAAATAAACCTATTCCCATTGATGATTTTGGCTCAATCGGTCGGATCATGTCCATCTCCCAAGATACGAAAGGCCATGAAACAGACATTGTGTACAACTCAGCAGGAGAAGAATGTATCAGATCACCGTGTATCTGACATTGATGACATTTCTAAACAAAACAAATAGAATCTTTCTCCATGGTAAGCCAATAATAACCTGCTCAAAGTACCTTCTTTGATAAGACATAACCGTTCATATACGGCCCGTATACTCCAGAGTGTATTTCAACCATGATCATTGAGGCTTCTTTTGCATCTACTTACCTCAAAAGTCCCAGATTCGGGGTTATCTTGTATAAGATTCCCCTACTTAAGAAAAATCCACTATCCAAATGCCTAATAGTCCTCTTTTGATCACTAGTGGTATGCATTGGGTATTCTTCCGACTAGATGTATCGTTTGATATCAAAGAACCAAGGTTCGCCATCGAGCTCTTTTTCAAATGCATTAAAATAAGCATGTTGATCATGACTCTGTATATGCACTGGATCGATATAGGCCTTTTCAGTAAGTTGGAGCATCAAATACAAAGTGGCTAAAGCATTAGCAATCTCATTGTGAATTCTTGGAATATGCCTGAACTTTACTGACACAAGCCATTGACATAGTTCTTGCAAGCATTGTCGATATGGTATGAGCTTTAAATCTCGTGTCTCCCAATCACCTTGGATCTGATGGATGAGCAAATCTGAGTCTCCTAATACTAATATTTCCTGGACTCCCATATCAATAGCTATCCTCAATCCTAGAATGCAAGCTTCGTATTTCGCTATGTTATTGGTATAATAAAATCAAAGTTATGTAGTTACCAGGAAATATTGCCTCGATTCAGAGATAAGAACTGCACCTATTCTGACTCCTTTCATGTTCACGGCTTCATCAAAGAACAACTTCCAGCCTAGATTGGTATCTAGAGTAACTTCATCAATGCTTAACACTTCTTCATCAGGAAAATATGTCTTCAATGGGTCATACTCCTCATCAATAGGGTTCTCAGCCAGATGGTCTGCCAGCGCTTGAGCTTTCTTTGAGGTTCAAGTCACATACACGATGTCGAACTCAGTAAGCAATATTTGCCATTTTGTAAGTCGACCTGTTGGCAAGGGCTTTTTAAAGATATACTTCAATGGATCCATGCGGGAGATGAGATAAGTAGTGTAGGATGAAAGATAATGCTTCAAATTATGTTCTACGCAAGTTAGGGTACAACATGTTCTTTCAAGAAGAGTGTATTTGGCTTCAGACATCGTGAACTTCTTACTGAGATAATAGATGGCTTGCTCCTTTTTCCCTGTGATATCATGTTGACCCAACACACAACCTAAGGAATTATCCATAACTGATAAGTACAAAATCAAGGGCCTACCAGGATCAGATGGTACCAATACGTGCGGATTTGATAGATATCTTTTGATTTTCAAACGCCTCCTGACATTCCTCTATCCATTCAACAACGGCACTCTTCTTCAGCAAGTTGAAAATGGGCTCGCAAGTGGTTGTGAGTTGAGTAATGAATCTACTGATGTAGTTCACCCTACCGAGCAAACTCATCACCTCTGTTCTATTCTTAGGTGGCGGCAAATCCTGAATAACCTTGATCTTTGAAGGATCCAATTCAATACCTCTATGAATGACCACGAACCCAATAACTTCCCAAATGGAACTCCAAATACGCAATTTGCCGGATTGAGTTTGAGATTATACCTGTGAATCCTCTCGAAGAACTTCCTTACATCATTAACATGATCAACTTGACTTTTGGAATTAATGATAACATCATCCACATAGACTTTAATTTTCTTATGGATCATATCATGAAATATATTGGTCATGGACCTCATGTACGTTGCTCTAGTATTTTTCAGACCGAACAACATTACCTGATAACAGTAAGTCCCCCACGGCGTGATAAAAGATGTCTTCTTCGCATCATCAGCATCCATAACTATTTGGTGATACCCAGCATAACAATCCACAAAAGAAGCAACCTCATGTTTAGCATAATTATCTAACAGAATATGAATATTGGATAGTGGAAAATCATCCTTCGGAGTGGCCCTGTTCAAATTACGATAATCGACACACACTCGAACCTTGTCGTCTTTCTTTGGGACAGGAATGACATTGGACAACCAATTAGGGTAACGCGCAACTCGAATGACCTTGTCTTCGATCTGTTTCATGATTTCCTCTTTAATTTTCATGCTTACATCAGTTTGAATTTTCTCAACTTCTGTTTTACTGGGGAAATTGCAGGGTCATTCGGCAACTTGTGGACCACTAACTCTGTGCTTAAACCCGGCATATCATCATAAGACTATGCAAAAACTTATTTATAATCAATTAATGCTTGTATCATCCCTTCTTTTAAATGTGCTTCCACAGGCAATTCATCATAAAAAAAGCTAATCCTGTTTACTTCAAAGATCTTCCCAATGATTTTATCCAACTGACTCATCATAACTTTTCTAGGGACATAAGCTTCATTCAACAATTTAGCATAGCATTACAATGTTCATCAGAATGCAATATCTGAGAAACAAGGGAGATTTGAGCTGAAGTCTTCCTCAACTGATCTATGATGGAGTATTAAGGCAATTTTATCTGTTACAAAAACTCTCCAGCTTCTTTCTCGGTGATGGGTTTTTTGATAGTCGACTAGCCATCCCCCACTGGTTTAGACTTTCTTACACCTTCTGGAACAAAACACCTTGCTGAATGAGTCAAACGCCCAACTTTATTCATCTCATCTACAATTTCCTTTCCTTGGTAAGTTATCACAGTTTGCGGGAGTTTTTTTGAAGTCGATCAACGGGAGTTGTGTCACTGGCTGAATGATAATAGGCGCCATAAGTACCCCTTTCACTGTCAAAATAGGCTTTCTAGGGGCTCTCATTACTATTAACTTCAGCTTACCCTGACTCAGGACAATAAATATTTCCACTCCTTTAACAATTAGCACAGTTTTCTTTTTATCTCCTTAAGTTTCTTCTTCTATCGTCTCCTTCGGGATCAGAGACATCACCTTCATTGAATCCGAACATTTACCGACTTCTCCTTATTAGTTGGGATCCTAACTATTGGCATATGAGACATCATAGACTCTTTACCTTCGTATATTAACTCCAGCATATTTGTTTCAGCATGGTCCGACAATGGATTTTGGTTGATATTTGGAACCTCTGGAGCTTGTGTCATAATCTGGTTTGTGTCGATCAGATCCTAAATTGCTTTCTTTAAATACCAATATTTTTCTGTATCATGCCCCAGTATGTCAGAACAATATGCACACCTTAAAAAATAATCCAGATTTCTTGGTGGTGGATTTGAATGCCTTCCTTGAATTGGGCTCAAGACCTTCAACTTCATCAATCTATCAAACAAGCTAGAATATGTCACGACCCAAATCGGGGCCCTGGCCGTGACGAGCATCCCGAACCATGAAGGCCCGGATTCCCTTCTCTATCAGGTAATCATGTACAATATTCATAAATTATAATAAAAGATATGGAATTACAAATCATTACAGAAACATACACCATTCTAGTTTCAAAATCTGAAAATCTGATTTCAAACATGCATTTTGTTCTGAATTAACATGACATTATCTGAGTTGGTGTCGTCACACCAAAACTTGCAAGTCCTATTTCTGAGCCATAATGCATTATGCATCATTCTTTCATCAAAAACTCAATTCAAACCACCCAAACATGCAAATAGTATAAGAGATTTCATGTTCCAAAAGCACAAGTTAAAACTATGCAAGGATTATCATTCTTTCAATAACAATGTGGTGGTCATGAAATCTTTGTCAAACCATGCAACTATTTTCATTAGATATTTATATTCAATATTTATCAATACAAACAACCCTCTCTTTTAATTTAAAAATGATATTCATGTCATAGTATAAATCAATACATTTCGTATCATGCTTTTTAAGATGCATTTCAAAACAATCCATACATATGAAAAATGGGATAAATCATATCAAAAGAGGAATTTCATGTGATTCATGCTCTCAATTCAAACATCACATTAAAACACATACATACATATACATAGGATTTCAAATCACTTTGGGAGAAGGCCTAAAGACCAAAACAATATCATCAAGGCTTCTAAAAATATGAATTAAAATCGTAAATTCAAATCCTTTTATTAAAAATCATGATTTCTAAACCCTTTGCATAATTAAAAGAAGATTTTTATGACCATGAAATTTTAGAAAAACCACACATACCTTAAATTATAAGATCTGAAATATGGAACCTAGATCTTGATAGATGAAACCCAAATCGTGATTTGTTTCTTGGAGATCTTGAACTTAAGGCTTGTTTTTTTTGAATTTCTTGTTCTTGGAGAAAACCCTAATTGATCTTATTTTGAGAGTGAAGAGGAAGTTTTTGATGTTGTAAAACTGATAATGATTGATTAATAACACTTAAGGGGTGATTTAATTTATGTGAAAGGTTTTTGGAGTAAGGGAAAGAACAAAATACCCCTAAGGAACCCAAAAAAATCGTATAATTGCATCAGTTGATGACCAGGGTTGACGGGCCGTCACTCAGGTGATAAGTCATCACCCAGGTGGTCACTTTTGGGCTGTTTTTCAGCATTCACTACCTTAGGCTGACGACCAGGTCTGACGGGCCGTCACATAGCTGATAAGTCGTTAGCCTCGTCATCATGTTTTGGCAGACAGGCACTTCAAAGTAAAATGAGTATAAATTTCTACTCCGATATCGGATTTAAGCGAAACCAGTGGCGTTGGAAAGAGGACTCAAAGAACTTTTATTTGATATATAATAGGCCTCCTAATTATTTATATAGAAAGAGTTATGATCGATTGAAGTTGACCCAAGTTTCGACGCTCACTCAAACTGGAATGATAGGAAAGCTTTCAACTCGTCCTTGAGTTAGGGGACCTCTATGATCTCAATTCATGCTCAAATAGATTCTCACACTACATAATTGATTAACATACCAAATTTGCATAGGATTTATAGCTTTTGGATCATCTACGCATAGAAATTATGGTTTTCATTCTAGCCCAAAATGCGGGGCATTACATTATCTCCCCCTTGGGATCATTCGTCCCTGAATGATGGGTAGGAATGTTGAAATCTTAAAGATATGGAATAACGTGGATATGATATGTATTCTAAGAAGAGATATAGCCAATCTGCAACATTTAAACTTCTATCATGAAATTGAATTCTGAGCTAACTTGACTTTACTTGCTTTAAGGAGCTGATTCATGCTGAAAGTTTAGGATTCCCTTGAAGTGTTCATGATCCAATCATATATATATTAAATTGATAAGTGATAACTTAGGCAAGTACGAATCATGAGGTAACAAGACTTAGACTGTACCAGGGTATTACACTGTCTGAGCTAAAATACTTGGAAAAAATTTGAGATTATGCGTTGAACTCTTATGAACTGAGTCATGACTAAATAGCTGAATCTAAAACATAATGCTTGGACTGAACTGGATTCATAATTTACATGGATGAAATAGATTATCTCTTCAACAAGTTCTAGTAGCATTCGGGAGCAAAGAATCATAGGCATGATTTACACAAGACCTCTAACTAAGGAATCACAACCTTGGCACTACTCTATTGCATGGAATATAGACATTTAGCTCATAAGCTAGGATAGAATTTCCAGACCTTAGGCAATGCAACTTCTTATTTTCAAGCTTAGTACACTTCTAGAATACTCCCTTAACTATACTATCCCATTCAAATACCATACATTCAATTCAACTTATAATTCTCATATGGGCATTGATAACTTCTTCTACTAATGTCTAAAGTAGCTTAATCCCTTCACCGTGATAGAGCCTAACTCTAAATCACAAAATACATCCTGACACACCGCGGTATTAGTCTAAATCATATGATTCAACCTTCTATATCTTTTTAAAGTTCACACCCTAAGCATAACGTGCCTTACCACTTCAATGACTAACTCTGAACTCTTACTATGGATTCACTAGCACATATTGTGTCCCTCTACTTAAATCCCATCATGTCATTCAAGCCTATCTTTATAACCACGTATGAACTTCAAGGCAAACACCCATAAAGACATACTTCACACATTTTCTAAACCACTATTAATATAACTCCCACGCGCTACCCCAAGAATATACACACACAAATTTTCACTAACCATCACATGTATCAAAGACTTGGCCCCAAATTTTACTTCACCCTTATGGTCTTATCCAAAACAAGTATACAATGATCTTTTATCAACAAGAAACATTTACTCATCATCACTATCGTTACATAAGGAGGAGTCACTAAAAGGTTAGAACATAAGACCTTGAAGCATGGAAGAATATTATATGAGACTTGACACTTAACTGAGGCCTAAGGAATAACAAATCAACATCAGGGATTCATCAAAGTGATCTAAATCAAGAGTATACCTATCTATAAGCTGAATATTGCCAATTATTTGGCCTGTAGCATGAGTTATGGGAACTGAGCACACTATAAAGCGTGAGTACATGAGTCATGAGCTGCATGACCTCAATTTGGAGTTCATAACTTATGGAATGTGATGCCGACTACTGAATGAACTGGAATTCCTCATTTAGGAACTGGAAGAGCACGTGATTTTCTATTATATACATGAACATGAACTATGATCATGGAACTGAAACGTAAGTCATGAGTAGGTATTGGGATAATTGAAAAATACAGAAACAAGAATGGGTTGAGCCTCACCTTCACCTTCTGATGTTTTATATCATACTGGTATTTGTACTAGAATCTAAGAGCCTGACTTGGTTACTCTTTCTATCATCTTCTCTTTAGCTTCAATCCATCATCTTAAGTTTGAGAAATCCCTTACTAGACTCTAATTGAACTACACTTACTACACTCTAGGGTCTGGAAAATGACCATACATGCATATCATAGAACTTAACCCAAATGACTACACCTGAACGTGGAAAACCCACTGTTAATACTACCTTCTGAGATGCACTCTATCTTTCTATAGCTACCAATAGTCATCATATAATACTTGAACACTTACTAACTTCGAATCTTTATAAATATCCCCATAGTTGAAGTGCACACCCTCTGGTGCTTCTATTCTTATTTCTATTAGTTTAACCTTCAAAACTCAAACTTAGATTCCAATACTTAACATGGATATCGCCAAGCCTTTGATGAACCATACTTCTTCTGTCATAGCCTACCAATATTATGACCTAAAACTTATATCTCTCTACTATGAGGATCAAGATCATATTAAAAGGCTCAATACTATAAGTCAAAAACTCCTTAACCTGGACATTTAGAACACCTTGTACCATCTAACTAGTCTTTCTCCGCCTAGCAACTCAACGGTACCACTAGCCACACACATCATGTAATAGCCTTAGAAAAAAATACAGCAACCTCATATCACCTTGGGCATACTTCTACCTCATACATACAACATCATACTTCATTACGAATCAAATAAACTTAATCTTCAAGACTATTAGATTACTTCTATATAACTAGTATCATTAATTAAGAAATCATCACATCCACCTTCATGGCCATCAACTGATCAAACTTAATGTCTAGTGCTAAACATGATTTATAACCCAACCTTACGCACAATTCTCCCTTGGAAACCATGAAATAAATATAGAGAAATACTAGTACACTAGAACTCATAACAACAATAATTGATCATGAACTTATGATTTTACTTATCATAACTCATTAGCACGTACTATTTCAACACATCAAGCCTACTAATTTATTCCCACAAAATATACATCATTACTCTCATGCCACTATTCTTACCACCAAATTCTACATTTAAATTCAAGCCTATAGTCTAGCATCAATCATCTACCACCAATGAAGAATACAACATGATATACTAGTCCATCAAATTGGGAAATTCTACCCAAATACTTTATTTTATCTAGATACTACCCATAACCAAAACACTTTTATGACATTACTACTATACCTTCAAATCTACTACATACCTTCTCACAAGTAGTACTAGTTTACGACTACCAGAGATAAGAAGGTTAAGGGGGTAAAGTCACATAATAGACATGATCAACCTTAACCATATATTATACTTCAATGTGATCTATCTACACAAAATTCACCCTCACTCTGGCTTCTAACCTTATGACTTCATATCATCAAATTCTTGATTTAATCTCACCACCAATAGATCATGACACCGACACTTTAACTTATACTACTACTCGGGTGAAAATACAGTTCCAACAAACATAAGAACAATAATATGAACAGCAAGTTGCTAGTGAATCAAAATAGGCCTCACACGGCTTCACTAGACTTTGATTCTTGTGTTTTGAACAAGAAAATAGAATAAATAACAAAGAAACTATGCTAGTGAATTGAAAGAGCCCCACACGGCTTCACTAGACTTTCTGTTTCAACATCACAATAATATCAAGATTACAAGAGATAGAAACTTAACACACAATATTTAATGACCCAAGAATACACATCTTACTCTTGTCTTAACAAAATGCCTCTTGTGTGACTTCAGAAATTTTTTTTAGTAAATCTGAGAGCATTATCTGAGAACACCATAGTAAGGAAAAGAATTAGGATAACCTTTCTTTCGTATGGGCGACACCATAGCACGAATTAGAGTATGAAGAAGAACATCCTGACTCCATTGCATGAACTAGAACATGAAGAAAGAGAGATATTCCTAAACACCTAGTAGCCTCCTGCCTATAAGTGTGGCACGATACACACACATAAACGAGACTCTACCCGACGTGATTTCGTAGACACCCTAGGACCATGAACCATGTTTTAATACTAAGTTTGTCACGACCCAAACCAGTGCCCTGGCCTTGATGAGCATCCCGAACCATGAAGGGCCGAACGCCCTTCCCTATCTAGTAATCATGCACAATATTCATAAATTATAATAGAAGATGCAAAATTGTAAATCATTTTGAAAACATACACCATTCTATTTCAAAATCTGAAAATCTAATTTCAAACATGTATTCTATTCTTTTCTAAATTAGCATGACATTATCTGAGTTGGTGTCGTCCCACCAAGACTTGCAAGTCCTATTTTTGAGCCATAATGCATCATGCATGATTCTTTCATTAAAAACTCAATTCAGACCATCCAAACATGCAATTAGTATAAGAGATTTCGTATTCCTAAAGCACAAGTCAAAACTATGCAAGAATTATCATTCTTTCAATAATAATGTGGTGGTCCTAAAAACTTTATCAAACCATGCAAATCTTTCCATTAGATATTTATATTCAATATTTATCAATACAAACAACCCTCTCTTTTGATTCAAAAATCATATTCATGTCATAGTATAAATCAATACATTTCGTATCATGCTTTTCAAGATGCATTTCAAAACAATCCATACATATGAAAAATGGGATAAATCATATCAAAAGAGGGATTTCATGTAAGTCATGCTCTCAATTCAAACATCACATTAAAATACATACATACATATACATAGGATTTCAAATCACTTAGGAAGAAGTCCTAAAGACCAAAACAATATCATCAAGGCTTCTAAAAACATGAATTAATATCATAAATCCAAAACTCTTTTCTTAAAAATCATGATTTCTAAACCCTTTGCATAATTTAAAGAAGATTTCTATGCCCATGAAATTTTAGAAAAATTCCTCGTACCTTCAATTATAAGATCTGAAAGATGGAAACTAGATCTTGATAGATAAAACTCTAATCTTGATTTTTTTCTCGTAGATCTTGAACTTAACTCTTGATTTTCTTGAATTTCTTGTTCTTAGAGAAAACCCTAATTGATCTTATTTTGAGAGTGAAAAGGAAGTTTTTGATGTTGTAAAACTGATAATGATTGATTAATAACACTTAAGGGATGATTTAATTCGTGCGAAAAGTTTTTGGAGTGAGTAAAAGACCAAAATACCCCTAAGGAACCCAAAAAAATTACATAATTGCATCAGTTGACGACCAGGGTTGATGAGCTGTCACTCAGGTGAAAGTCGTCACCCAAGTCATCACTTTTGGGCTGGTTTTCACCATTCACTACCTTAGGCTGACGACCAGGTCTGACGGGTCATCACACAGCTGATAAGTTGTCAGCCTCGTCATCATGTTTTGACAGACAGACACTTTGAAGTAAAATGAGCATAACTTTCTACTCCGATATCGGATTAAAGCCAAACCAGTAGCGTTGGAAAGAGGACTCAAATAAATTTCATTCGATATATAGTAGGATTCACAATTCATTATATACAAAGAGTTATGGTCAATTGAAGTTGACCCAAGTTTCGACGCTCACTCAAACTAGAATGATAGGAAAGCTTTCTACTTGTCCTTGAGTTAGGGGACCTCTATGATCTTAATTTATACTCAAATAGGTTCCCACACTACATAATTGATTAACATATCAAATTTTCATAGGATTTATGGGTTTAGGATCATCTACGCATAGAAATGATAGTTTTTGTTCTAGCCCAAAATGCGGGGTGTTACAAAATATGACTCTCCGAGAGGTGTCAACTCATTTTTGACTAACTTCCTTTTCTTAAACTTGGGCCTAGGTTGAAAACCAGATTTGGAAGGATTTTGGTAATTTTTTGGAGTTGAGGGATGATTTTGAGAGGCTGACGCATGCCATTGTGGGTAAGAAGAGGTTTGGGCGTATGGTTGTGCACTATATACTGGGTATTGAGGTGGTGGAAGTGAATATAGTGAGTTTTACAGAGGGTAGTGATGGTGGGGAAGAATATATGGAGGTTGGGCATAGACTTGGGCTTGGGACTGGGAATAGGGGTGAGGCGGTCTTTTTGTATAGTCGTGTAAGCCAGCTACAACAATCGCTACCTCCTCCTTCTTCTTTTTCCCTCCAAAAGCTCTCAAACCACTTTGAATTGCTTGGGTGGTGGCCTTTAAGGTGGAAAAACTCACGATTCGTCCAGTCTTGATACCGTCCTCTATTATTTCTCCCATTTGTAGGACTTCGATAAATGGCTTACCCATCGCCAGAAGCAAGTATTTAAAATAGGTCTCATCTGGCGCCTGAACAAAGACCTCCACTAACTTACTCTCCTTCATTGAAGGTTTTACCCTTGCGGCCTATTCACGCCACCTTATCGCATACTCCCTGAAGCTTTCAGTACTCTTCTTTTTCATGTTAGTCAGGGATTTTTCGTTAGGAATCAAATCTACATTATACTGAAATTATTGTACGAACTTATTATCAAGGTCGTCCCAACTATTCCACTTGTCAATTTCCTGATCAACAAACCACTCCGAAGCTAGACCGGTAATACTTTCACCGAAGTAAGCAATGAGTAACTCTATTTTTTCGCCTGCACCCCTTAGTTGGCTACCATAATGTCTCAAATATGCCACAGGGTCACCGTGCCCATAATATTTCTCAAATTTAGTATTTTAAAACCAAATAAAAGGTTAACATATTGGAACATTTATAGATCTTTATAGGAGACACTATTTTAACCCCTGAGTCCCTGTAAGTTTCACAAGGCCTGTTCCAAACTCTTCAATTTTCGCGATATGCCTTTCTATTCTTTGGTCACAATAGGCGTCTGTGTATCAAAGTGCAATGCAGGTGATTGGTTAAACAATAAGGATCGTTTAACCTCAAGATAGGATCCGGAGCATGTTGTTGATCCTCTGGCATTTTAAGCACTGGTTCACTGAAAGACCGAGGGAGTACAATTGTCGGATGCATAGCATAAGCAGGAGTTTCAGATGGTGGTGTAGCCACAAACACAGGTGTTGTAGAACGTGTTGGATGAGCAGTGGGCCTTGGTAGGGGAACTGCCAATGGCACACTAAAAGTGCCAGGATAATACTGATGGGGAGTGAATCCTGGTGCATGCTCGGGTGACTCAGTGGGAGCAAAAAATTATGCCTGAGAGAGCGGAGGGTAATTGGAGATGTTCCTAAGGTCTTTAGGGAATGAAGGAGGAGGCATGCCACTAGCCCATGCTTGGTGCAAATCCATCAATTGTTGTCTGAGTCTCAATACTTCATCATTGCATTCTGAACCCTCTTCTCTAAGATCCTGATCTGGGTTAGTGAGCGAATTTTTGATCTCTCTGTTAGCCATGGTAAGATTTGTTTTTGATCTAGTGAAGTAAGGATGACTAGCCAGCGCATTACAGACCAACCACTTCTTTTATCTGAAAGAACATGCTCATCAAAGACAAGACCCATTAGGATTAGGTCAAAAAACAAGCAGGGAAATCACATTATATACACATCCCAGATTTCATGCGCATTTCTATCAGCCTTTGAGGGTAATGAGGTCATTTTAACATCATCCCGATCTCTCTTTAACATTATTTTTCTTGGCATCCAGATTTCATCCACATGATATTGTCATTTGTTCTTGATTCAAGAAAATTAAACCAAGCTTCGAATCCTACAGGTAATGAGAATTTAGCAAAGTGCATTGTATGTTCTATGGTTTCCACTCGACTGGGCAGACAACGGTCAATCACATCTGATTTAAGAAAAAAAGGGGCGTGCAAGTGTTCCATCATTCATAATTGTAATACTAGGTTGCTCTCTTCGAAAAATTGCATACCCCTTTTACCTCGGTCAAAGCTTTGTATATCTCCACTAAGATCATGGGTACGATAGTGACCTTGTCTCTCTTAGCCTTGTTAAATAAGGCCATCGCTACAGTTTACAAATGAGCATTAATACGCCTATCTTCCAAAGGGAATACCAAAGTACCTAACAAAACAAAGGGGAAGATGTCAAGGTGACGTTTCTCCCAATTATTCTTAGTAGTATAAAATTCATCCCAAAAATAATTGAAACCATTTGGGAGGCCAAACTGAGTATACAAGTAATCGAAAGAGATCCAAGATTGGTTAAGGCACCCTAGATGGTTATTAACTTTCAATCCATAACAGTGTAGAAACCTCTTGGGAGAATGACATCACGCTCGAATCATCGTCTCTTTTTAATGTAGGGCAATTTAAATAAACTGGATATTTCTGCCTAGGTAGGAGTCATTTCACAACTCCCAAACCTAAAATCAGACAAGTCGAATCCTAAAAAGTCAATGCATCCTCGATCAGGTTTGGACGGGATATGATAGATAAGAGAGAAGTAAGAGTGCCTAGCTTCTTTTCTAACTCCCGATGTTTGACGTAGTTAAACATGCCTCACCATTTGGTTAACTTTTTAGGCACGTTGCCAACCATCCGGACTCTAGATTTTGTGGCCAGATCTATCCTGTAATAATACATAGGACATTCATTCAAATATTCGATAAGACAGGAAAAGATTCCCAACCCTTAAGATTTTGACACGAACATAAGTCGAAGAGACAGACCACTTTACAACTCAAATTCGTTGAATGGTACTGCTAAGAGAAATCGGCCTATTTGGATAGAACCAACTAATGACCCTGGACTAAAAGAAGACAGACCCTAGTCTAGGACCAAAATAAAGGGTTACCGGACCCTCCAAGGGTTGCCTACGTATCCCGCCCCAAAGGATGAGAATCAGGTATACATAGTTCGTCCAAATTAGACAATTAAGGATTAGGATGAACTAAGACTTGACTTGAGAGGCGCGATTACAGACAAATGATGGAACATAAAATCTTTTTGGGGTTTTAGTTAGACACTTCACATAAACATGAAACCAATAACTGTTGAAAGAAAAAGCTTTTTGGTATTTTCATTTTATGAAATGGACACTACTACTATTTTTTTAATATTCTTTTATAAAAAATCTAAATAAAATCTTTTTGAAAATTTTGAATTATGAATGCATGATAAAGGAGATAAAGGGAATATCTTTTTGATTTTTTTGTTTTTCACAAATGAGTGCAAAAAGTGAAAAAATCTTTTGAATTTTTGGGTTGTGAAGAACAAAAGACATAAAGAACTCTAAAAATAACCTAGGAAACTCACCATTCTTTTCTCTTTTTCTTTTCTTTTCACTTTTTCTTGCCTACGCACTTTACTTTTAACACATGCTTTGCCCTAAATCAGTCCGTCAAATGACCTCGTTACCTTTCAAAATGCAACAATTAGCACGTAGAGATGCTTTATGGGTGAGTTTCCTATGAAGGACAAAGTGGGTCCGGCTAGGTCTCAATATGATGCAGATAAGCATGACCTAAAGGCTGACCTGCGCTGTAGTTCACTAACAAGGATGTTCGGGGGAACGTATGGTCGATAGTGACTGCTTTAGCTTTCCACCCACTCCATACCAGCGGACGGCTCCCCCTCCTAATATATGGGTAACTCAACTAGAGGTCGTGTACACAACGTGTACTACAGAACTTGTTATAGAAAGAATTGACTCGAGTTATGCGAATGATGTCAGATATAAAGCGGTACACATAGGATAAAAGTTCTAAACATGTAGAACATAAGCACTCAATAATGATAAAACAAATACAAACAATAACACAAACTATGTCTATACACCTATAGTGCCAAACTAAGCCGATACAACTCCAAAAAATAAGCTCAAATTCTGAAAAAACATTCCCCAGCAGAGTCGTCAGAGCTGTCACACCCCTTTTTTAACCAAAAAATTAATTTAAAGGTTTGAAAGAGTTTTTATTATTAAGTGACAAAAATTAAGATTTGTTTGGAAAAGGATTCATTTTACAATTAACTCAGAGTCACCACTTGACATAAATCGGGTATGCCAAGTCACCTTTGGAAATCCTTTTTCAAAATGATTTGACTCTTTAAAATTGATTTGCAAATAGAGATTCCGGCAAAGAAATTCTGTTGATCAAGGGAAAGATGTTAGGCATCCTTCGATCCCGTGATTCCATCACGGTCGCTTGGTGGATTATATCAGCTAATTTGACACTAAAAGAGTATAAACACAATAAAACATACAACAATTGAACAAACACGGACAAAACAAATCCCAAAAATATAATGTCCAGTCCAATTATACAGTGCAAAAATAAAAAAATGCTAAAATGTAAACCTACGCTAACCTACATTAATCATAAACTACGCTCCAGTGATTTACCCAATGTCTCGGGCCTTGATCACAAACCTCCTTCATGTACATGATACTTCGTAGCATTCCCTGGTGAATAAATACAAATGGACTCGAGGCATTCCCCGTCTAAATGAATACATTTCAATTTTTTGTGATAAAATATAAAAAATCATTCACACACCCATTCAAACTTTCAACAAAAACACCATTCCTAAAATTTTCCTACCCAACTTAGCATTTGCCTACTAGTTTTGATCTAAAATGTGATATTATCAAACTTAGCCAATCCGACGCTTACTTTGCATCAAACAAACATCAATTTATCGATATGAACCAATCACATTAATTTTTTGTTTTCAATTCTCACCCTTGATTATGTTCTTAAATTACCAATTTCTCATCCAAATCAAACTTAATCCATCAAACCCAATTCAATTTCCTTATTCAGATGATTCAACATATTCAACATAATCCAACAATTCAACAGAATCACAATAAACACATATTCAAGAACTTTTCATCTAGCACACAAAAATAAATAAATTTAATGAAATTAAAGGAAATAAGAATAGAATTGGACCTCAATGCTTTTTCAATTGGAAGATTTCATTCGATTAGAACTGCATTCGGATATTCTGAATAGAACCTTAATCCACAAACCTACAACTCGAATCAAGAATCACAAGAAAAGTGAAGTTTATTCTGTGAGGGTATCATGTGGGAAAATTGGAAAAAATGGAGTGGTGTGTAGTGTATTTTTGTTTATAGATCCATGAGTGGGTGTTTGTATTTGTTGTGATATTAGTGAAGAAGAAAAGAAAAGAAAAGAAAATGGAGTGTAATGGTGTATATTTTCTGTGAATGTAAAGTGTGTGATATTGAAAAAAAAAATGGAGAGAATCTTGGTCTCCTCTCTGCAGAGTGAGTTTTGTGTAGTTTTTAATAGAGGACTATGGGGAGTATGTATGTATTAGTGTGTTGATGATGATTTCCGTGTGTATTGTGTTTTTGTGAAGGTCCCTTTTTAAAGGGAATTGTGGAGAGGAGATATATGTTGCTGTGTGTTTCTTTTATTGTGAATGGAAAGAAAGTGCGGACAACATGATGATGTTGTATTTTTTTTTGTCTAAAAAAATTGAAAGAAAGTGTGGAAAATATGATGAAAGTGTGAACAATATAACGATATTGTGTGTTTCTTTTTAAAATGGAAAGCAAGTGTGGATGGTGAGTGTATTGGCATATTATGTGAGTGGATAGAAAAAATGGTGAGTGGTGTTAATTAGTGTTGTTTCTTAGTCAACGAAGAAAGAAGGAAAAATGGTAGTGTGTGTTAGGAGGTGGAGAATATATGGGATATGGGGTTAGGAAGGTAAATACGAAAAAATTAATTTTTAGGGCGGACAAAATTATGTGTCTACAATATGCGAAGATAAATTTAAAAATCTAATCCAAAATCTTTTGTCAAACGCTGACTAAGGGTCACTCAAAATTTAAACAAATTTCATGGTGAAACAAATATGTGAAGATAAATTTTAAAAATCTAAGGGATTATACTCACAAAAATAC
>NC_061121.1:19857514-19870001 GCF_002878395.1 Capsicum annuum
AAAAATTCTAGGTGGGTAATAGGACCCCCGCAAAGTTCAGTATGCTCAACTGAAAATCCGGTCAAAGTTCAGGTATTTTCGTGAGTATTATCCCAAAATCTAATCCAAAATCTTTAGTCAAACACTGACTAATGGTCACTCAAAATTTAAACAAATTTCATGGTGAAACAAATATGTGAAGATAAATTTTAAAAATCTAATCCAAAATCTTTAGTCAAACACTGACTAATGGTCACTCAAAATTTAAACAAATTTCATGGTGAAACAAATATGTGAAGATAAATTTTAAAAATCTAATCCAAAATATTTAGTCAAACATTGGCTAATGGTTACTCAAAATTTAATCAAATTTCATGGTGAAAAAGATATGTGAAGATAAATTTTATAAATTTAATTCAAAATCTTTAGTCAAACACTAGCTAATGGTCACTCAAAATTTAATCAATTTTTATGGCCAAATAAATATTTAAAGAAAAGTTTTAAAAATCTAATCTAAAATCTTTAGTCAAACACCGACTAATTAATGGTCATTGAAAATCTAATCAAATTTTAATGTCAAACAAATATTTGAAAATAAATTTTATAAATCTAATTCAAAATCTATGGTCAAACATTATCTAACGGTCATTCTAAATTTAATCAAATTTCATGGCCAGACAAATATTTGAAGATAAATTTTGAAAAGAAATTCAAAATCTTTAGTCAAACAGTGGCTAATTGTCACTCAAAATTTAATTAAATTGTTAGTCAAATAAATATTGAAGATAAATTCTTAAAATTAAATCCAAAATCTATGATCAAATGCTAGCTAATGGTTACTTAGCAGAAAACATCAAATCTATCCTTTTAAATAAAACTAAAAAGATATATATTAATGTCATTTGAGAAGTTAATGCATGTGTTGAAAGTATTGGTATTACTAATACATGGAAAATGGAATGTATTACTCATAAACTTTACTGGAAGAGAAGTGTTTGATTTTATTGACATATGTATATATAAAAGAGAACACAAAACAAATAAGAAAAGAATCAACTAATAAAGAATTGTGACCTTCTCCTAAATAGAAACTAAATCACTATGAGATACTAAAATATGGAAAATCAATCATAAGATATCTTAGTATCAACCAAGAGATATCACTAATATGCCCCTGCAAGATAGTAGATCGGTTCGATATACCAATCTTAGACCTTAGTACTTCGAATAGAGCTTTTGGAAGCGGCTTGGTCAGAAGATCAACGATTTGGTCTTGGGATGAGACATGAGAAACACGTAGAAGGCCTTGCTGTCAAAGATTTCAAACAAAATGACGGTCAATCTCAGTGAGCTTCATTTTGGAATGAAAAACTAGTTTAGCACACACATAAGTCATGCCAAGATTGTCACAGTAGATAACTGGTGGTTCTTTGAGATAAATAGATAACTCTTTAAGCAAGTTACGGACCCAAAAAATTTCAGCTGAAGCTAAAGCAATAGCACGGTATTCAACTTCTGTGGATAAGCGAGTAATAACTCTTTGCTTCTTAGAACTCCATGAGATTGGATAGGAGGCTAAAAACACAATATATATTGTAGTAGAGGGGTGATCTTCCCAATTACCTACCCAGTCTGAGTCAGAGATGGCGTGCAGATTTAATGATTTGCCTTTTCAAAGAAATAGGACATTAGTAGATGTACCAGTAAGATAACGAAGAACTCATTTTACCATAGCCCAATGTGTAGTAGTTGGAGAACTTATAAACTGATATAATTTGTTTACAACAAAGGCCACATCCGGTCTGGTAAGGTGGATATAATGTAAACTTCCAACTATACTTTGATATTCTTTAAGATCCCAAAGTATAGAGCCATTACTACTTATGGGACAAAACCCGCTTACCATTGGTGTGCGCATAGGATTAGCTTCATCCATATTGGCTTTGTCTAAGATCTCATATATATATTTCTGCTAACTTAAGAAAATTCCAGAAGGTGGGCAAATAACTTGAACACCCAAGAAGAAATGCAAATCACCAAGTTCTTTAACAGAGAAACGATTAGCAAGACACCTAATAAAATCTTCCATCGAACTTTGATTATTCCTCGTGATAATTAGATCATCAACATTGATAATGAGATAGAGTGTAACCCCAAATTTAGCAAATATAAATAGGCAATGATCTGATTGAGAATGGAAAAGTGCATATTAAACAAGATAAGATTTGAGTTTCTCATACCATGCTCGTGGAGCCTATTCAAGCCTATAAATTACTTTGTGAAGCAGACAAACTTGAGTGGGATATGTCTCAGTCACAAACCCAGGAGGCTGAGACATGTAAAATTCTTTAGTGAAAGTATCATACAAGAAGACATTATTAACATCTAATTGACTAAGTGGCCAATCAAATGAGACAACCAATGAGAATAATATACACTGTATATTCTTTGCTACTGGAGAATTTGTTTCACTATAATCAACACCTGGACGCTGAAAGAAACCTTTAGCAATAAGTCAAATTTTATACCAGCTAATACTTCTATCAGAGTTGTATTTAACACAAAAAATTCACTTAGACCCAACGGGTTTGGCTTGAGAATTTATTGGTACAAAAGACCATGTGCCTTGACCCTTAAGTGCTGATAATTCCTAATTCAGGCAGCACGCCATTTAGCATCTTTTAATGCTTGGGTAACACTCCTAGGCTTAATAAGTTTGGGTATTAAATTAGAAGAAAGAGATGATTTGATAGGCTTGGGATTGCTAATGGTATTTAAGAAAATGGCTTGCAATTTAGAAAGTTGTGCGACAGGGAATGATTCGGGATTAGGAGTTAAGGTAGAACTAAGACAGTCTTTGAATTGGCTTACTAATATTATTTTTAGGTAACCATGGGATAATTTGGTATAGGGAAAGAACAAGGAATGGAGGAACCAAAAGTAGCAGAAATCTGTCACAACCCAAAAATGAGGGTCATGATGGCACTTGTCATGGTGTACCTTGACAAGTAATCCTATCACCCAAACTGATACAAAAAGAGGAAAAGATAGAAAGATCCTAAGGTAAGGCTTCTAGAATAAAGTTGAACCATATAAGTAATCATAACAATGCGGAAAGAACTTATCCAAAATACCAATCATGCCCAAAATTAGGTGTCAATAGTGTAAGAACTATTAATACAATCCAGGAGTCAAATACGTTAAAAAAATAATCATAAGGGAATAATATCTGTCTCTGAATACTAATAAAGACATAACTACTATTGAAAGATAGATATGAACTTCGAACGCATAAATGTCCAACCGCTACCTTGGAAGCTCTAACAATCGACCAAGTCAAGCAAGTTAAGGCGCACTCGAGCTAGGACCTACACTGAAAGGGTGCAGTAGGCATGGGTATGGTCCACTTGTACTCAGTAGGTATCATAGGCTGACCAAGTAAAGTAGTAAATAAAGCTTACAAAATATACACTAAGGGCACGTCACCTATAATCAGAAAATGTCCCACAACGGTAGCCCACACGCTTGCACTAACAGTTATACTATATCACATATACACCAAGATAGAACACGAGTATGCATTATACCACATATAAGTAGAACAAGGGGGAACATGCATATACAGGATCACCAAATACAAGTAAAAGAAGATAAGACAATTACATAGATGACAAGTCAATACGGTAATTCAACACAATATAAACACCATAAAGTAAGTGCAATAATGATAATGATGATGATTATGCACGAGGTCATCGTACAACCTCTGGGATCATCGAACAATCTCCGTATACACCTATGGAGCTAAAGCTTTTTGATGTAGGACCCATAGGGGTTCGTCAACCCGTATACAATCCATATATATCATATCTCCTTTTTGGAACATCCCTCGAAAAGGGTTTTATAAGGTGTTACAATATCTCCTTCCTAGCACATCCCTCGGGGAAGGTTTTTAAAAAGGTGTTGCCAATGTTACTTTGGTTTCCATGGTGGTACAAATATTTCATGAATGCGTATGATATGAGGATGTAATGCTCACAACCAATCACAATGAGTATTTTTCCAACCAAGCACATAATATATATCCACAACCAACCATAATGATATATTTTCACAACCATGTAAGCCAATATCCACTCATTATTTTCATTCATCCATGAATTCCCACATGTCTCATATGCCAATAAAGTATGAATATAATTACAATACACCAATGGTACCACATTAGTTACTTTAACAACACAATACGATTATTCACATGTATTCAAGGCTATCAATATCACATAGGACTCCACAGGGTCACACATATCACATAATATCTCAATTTCGAAGATTACATAACATATAGGCCCTCCACACGAGAAAAACACATAGATAGACATTTTTCATGATTATTTCCCACCCTTAACATGCATTTTGTACCATCATTTACTACCTAGCCCAGTCTTAAAGAGTTAAGTCATAACCTACCCCAAAAGCCAAAATCAGTTCGCTACACTTTGAAACTCTTACTTTTCATGAACAATATCAAACTTTGCGAAAAACATTACATATAAAATATATGAATCAAAACAAAACCAACGACACCCATATTGATTACTTTTGCTTCGGGGTCAAAACGAACCCCCAGAACAAGTTTTCGAAAAAGAAGGGCAAAATTAAAACTTTACTTCAAAAACTTATTTCCCATATTTGTAGGAACATATATCTGAAAACTCAATTTAAATCGAGTTAAAGATGAGGTTTAAATCGAAGAAAAACCATGTTTAAGCTTTACCGGGTAAAATCTTGAAATCCGGGTTAAAATCAAGAATTGAGGTTGTTTTGAAGGTTAAATTGATGAAAAACTAGTAATTATAAAATAAAAATATTATTCAAGTGAAATTGGGTTTTAAAATCAATCCCTAAGATTTTTGGGGTCTTGAGAAATTTATCAAGAAATTACTAAGAAAATGGTAAATTCTTACTTTAAATCCGTAATAAAATCAAGAAATAGATGTTAATCTAGCTTTTCAAGCTCCCACAAGCTTCACTTTCAAGATTTTATAATATTTTAGGGCTTAACTCTTGAGATAAAAAATGAGCAAAATGGACCCAAAAACTATTTTAATAGTGCAGAAAATCTACACTAACAAGGAAAAAGCTGTTATTTTTTTAATTTTTAAGTTCAATCCAGACTTCAATGGGGTAACCGGGATTCTTTTGGAGTCTAATATATGCAAACGAACTATATAACCACACTAAATTCGATGTTTTGAACGCGTTGGCGAAGTCATATTTTTGAAAAAATATCATTTTCAAAAAGTTGATCCCCGAAACTCGAAATCGTAATTTTCCAAATCGAGGGTCGAAATGAGATTTAAAAGCCGTAAAATCACACCAAATATCTTACCACACTAAAATAAACATTTCAAATTTGTTGGTGAATTCAAATTTTTCATTCAAGATCATTTCGACCAAATGTGGGTCCCACACCCATATTTTTAATTTTTCAACTTTTTGATCAATAGGTCAAAATGAGCTCGGGTGCACCGGAACTCAAATCAAAGGTCTACCTAGCCTAAAATCAATATTTTAAAGTTGTTAGCACAGTCCGTTCGGCCATCCATTGCACGAATCAAAAGGTATCATCATAAGTCCAAAATAAGGTTGTCGAAGCCATCAAAACCATAGTATCACATAAATAGTACCAAAATGCATCGAAAACTATGCCAATCACCCCTACACCCAGAAATACCATAATGAAACCATGGGTATGGGTAAAAAATTTAAATAACATAGAAACACATATTTTACATGTTTTATCAAAAAGCTGATCGTTACAAAATCATACCTGAAAAAGATGTAGTGGAGACTGGAGTTCTCAGGCTCGTCTGATGAAGAGTGATTGTTGGTGGCAACCTCATAAAAGGTACTTCCTGAATCTAATATTGTAGATATAACATGAGAAGATCTATCGGATAGACTTGATGTAAAAGGAATAGTATATTGAGAGGGAGCCCATATATCAACAATGTTAGAATCTGGTCGATTGGCCTTAATTTCCATTGATAAATATGAAAAATGATGCTCCACAAAGTCCATGTTCCCGGAGACATACAACCTAGACTTCACAAGTGTCAACAAGCCAATTTCCATTATTGCTATTGTTGTGAGTTGCATAGTTAGCACGTAGTTGTTGTGTTTGAGGCTGAGCGTTGTTTCTTGTATGTCCATCTGATTTAGATCCATTAATCATAGAAAGGATTGCTAATAATTTTTGGCATTACTTTATGTGATGACCAGGCTTATCACAAAGTTGGCAAGTAACACGAGGGCAATTCATGTGGTTGTTTTGACCAGCAAATTGAGCACCAATTTTTTTAGCAGTAAGTTGATTTGAGTTATTTTCTGGACGCAAAGCATGATCGGTCTGATAATGATTTTTGTGAGGCGATGGTTTAGCATCAAAGTTTGTTGTAATTGGAACTATGGTAGAGGAAGATGAGCGAACAAGTTTTGACTCAAAATAAAAAAGCTTCTCATAAAACTCTTCAAATGTCACTGGAGTTTCTCGGGCACGTAGATCTACTGATAGTGTCATATTTTGCTCGAAGTCCATGGAGAGTATGCAGAAAGAGCTCATCCATCGAAATTTGAATGCCAATCTAGGCTAAAGTTCTACAAATTTGTTTTTATCTTCTGCAAGTATGAGGTAATAGAGAGGTTACCCTTTTTCATGCTGCTTAAGGATTCTCTAAGACTCATAATACGGGCATGTGATGGCTTTGCATAGGTTGCCGCTAGATTTTTCCAAAGAGCATAGAAAGACTTGGCATCAATGAAAAAGGGAACAATATCAGAAGATAGAGAGGCAATAATAACACTTCTGATAAGATGGTCTTGTCTTTTATGAAAAGGAGTGGTTGTTGAACTTGGTGGTAGTTCAACAAAGTGAAGAAAGTTATATGCAGTAAGGATGGTTTTCCACTAGTATTTTCAAGACTGGTAGTTCATATTGTTGAGCTTTAGAAGTGCCTGAGTAACAACGTTGATACTAATCAACTGCTCATTATTATTCATAGTGAGAATTGTGGGAGAACTTGGTGCAGCCACATGAGAAGGTGTGGTGGAAGTGTTCTTAGTGAAGGAATTGTTTGGAGGTATGGTTGAGGTGTTCTCAGTGGATAAATTGCTTGGAGCCATTGATTTGGTAGAGAGAGAAAAAACACATTCTCAGGAAAAAAAATATTGTGAAGCTTTTAGGCTCTTGATACCATATAAACTTTACTAGAAGAGAAGTGTTTGATTTTATTGATATGTATGTGTATATATTCAAGAGAACACAAAATAAATAAGGAAAGAATCAACTAATAAAGAATTATGATCTTCTCCTAAATAGAAACTAAATCACTAAGAGATACTAAGATATGAAAGATCAATCATGAGATATTTTAGAATCAATCAAGATATATCGCTAATATTACTAATACACACCTCAATACACAATAGAGTGCATAATTAGTACAAGTATTAATTATGCATAGTCTAAAAAAATAAATCAAACAAGATATTATTTATACACAAAACTAATACATACATTATTTTGTGTAATACACTTTACCAAACAAAATGTGGACTGACAGCTTAAAAGACAAACTTATTTTACATTGCAATTACATACATACATATATATATATATATATATATATATATATATACTAGTATACGTACTCACGCGATGCGCAGATAATATTAAAGTATTCATTTTTTTGTATTAAAATGTTCATCCGAGCATGTTAAAGCATATTACCTCCAAAGAAAGTTCAACTATCATATAATTTCTTAATGAAATGAAAAAAAAATTGCCCTCATCCCTACCCACCTCCCCTTGCATCCCCCCATCACCACCACCCTTCCCCTCTCAAATTTTTATAATAAAAAGTAAAAAAAAATAAATTATCCCCCCCCCCTTCCATTCTCTCCTACCCCACCCATAACCAAATCCATATGAAAAAAATTATGTAACTGTAAAAATAATATATACATTTTGTATATATTTTTTAATGATATTATTTACATTTTACAGATATTAGATTGTTAATGTTTTTCCTCTATCCATCCACCACCACCATCACACCCCACCTCTAATCAAATCTATATAAGAAAAATAAAAACGTAATTGCGAAATAAGTTTTAATGTTTAATATTTTTCTTTATTATATTGTTTACAATAATTTAAAGATTTTTGATTGTCAAAAACGAATTATATTTTTATTCTACCATCTCCCCATCTCTTCCGTTTAAAACTTATAAATAGTAATATGTGTATTATCTAATTTATATTCTCAAAAATCCCCCCCCCCCCCCTCGTACACATACATACACACACATAAAAAAAAAACTTGGTGTACAATTTTTTTATTGTAATTAATTATTTTATTTTTCTCTAATTTGACTTTGAATGAATTTTTTTTTATGTTATACCCATAAGCAATTGAGTTTTCTTCTCTCTTATCTTAAAATATAAAAAATAGAATAGATAAGTCTTGTTATGCTAAAATAACAAAATATATATTAGAAGAATACTCTAAAATAATCTAATATATTAAAAGTGGTTATAATTGAAAATTAAAGTTAAACACTTTCACATATAGAGATATATTTTTTTTTCTCATATTCTTATTTTTTTACTCAAGATTAAAAAAAAAATTATTAATTTGTCCTAAAAATTAAAAGAAATTTCATAATACATGTAAAATTCTTGAATATTATTTTTGAATAGCATAATTTATTCAATGAAAAAAAAAATCAATATGCAACTGTGTAGATTATATTTAATTATATTCTAAGATACAATATTAAAAATTCATTTTTAGACTATGATTTAATATTTTATTTTTTTCAAAAAAAAAATTTAAATGATAAAAATTTTTAGCATAAGAAACTATCATTATAAAACATTTAAGTTGTTGCTTGTGTTTTAGTCATCATGACTTCTTCTTTTTTTCTCAACTCTATCTATTAGAAATTTAAATATATATGTAATGTTATCTATAACATTACCCTTGTTAGCATCAAAAGATAATCATCTCACATTCAAATAGAAATAGATAAGCTACCACAACTTATAATTATGTATTGCTTGCATATGTTAAATAATTGACTAAATATTTGATAACAATAAATCTAAACCTAATAAATTGAATGATTGATGTAGAATTTCAAACTTGAACTCATAATATTCAAGTTATGAATACACCTCTATTCAATGTTTTAAAAGATATGGTAAATAACCTATTATAATAGAGAAAAATTATATTTATTTAAAAAGTTTTTGCAATAACAATGTGTAGGAAAATTTTATGATGGGCGAGAATCAACCAACAAAAGTTGTGAGTCTCCACCCTTTGCTTGAAAAGTGGAATGTGGGTCCTATCAATACCTTTATTTGCTCACATTTTCTCCCTCTTTCAGTCTTTTTAATTACTTTTATTATTTTTCTTCTACCCAACTCAAAATAGCAAGAGAAAAAAATTATAATGATACAAAATTATTTAATTTTATATATATTTTTTAAATTGAGCAGTAAAATTCTATAATTCAATCTATGGATATTTAGTTGGTATTTGGCCATGAAAATTAAAAACATATTTACTTTATTTGAAAGTTTTGAATTTAAAATTGGAGTTGTGTTTGACCATAATAATTGGAGCTCATAATTTAGAATTCAAACATATTTTATAAAAAAATATAAAATATGACTTGAACTTGAAATATAATTTAAATGGGGTTATTTTATGAAAATAAAAAATTTAATTTTTTTTGAAAGAAAATTTAAAAGTAAAAAAAGAGAAAACAAATAAACAAATTTCCAAAATCTCAAATAAATTTTCAAGTTGTGTTTGGTATTTTTATGGCCAAATAAAAATTTCAGAATAAAGTAAATAAATATTTCAGAATAAGGTGAATATAATTCATGGCCAAATGGATCCTTAGTAGGCATTTCACACACACACACATGTTGGAGTTGTGTTTGATGTACTCTTTACAAAAAAATTACTCAAAATAATATTAATAAATGAATTTACTTAAATAAAACATCAAAAGTAAAAAGTGAACTCAAGAAAAATTTCGTAAGCTATTTTTCGAATTTGGATACCCCTCCAAGTTGGATTAGAAGCTAAATACTGATTTTTAAATAAAGTGAAAAAAGATTTTAAAAAAAAGGTTTTTTTTTTCAATTTTTATAAATCTACAAAACCCTATATGTGATTAGGTTACACATATAAGATTTATGGGGAAAATCAGATAAAAACTGTACGAAACATTTTTAGAGTACTTAGCATTTTTCATTTTTCATAGAAAGAAAAAAGCTTTAGAACTTTTGTGACATTTCTTATTCCCTTTGAACAATAATACCTGTCCATACTAATAAAAATAAACATCCAACGGTGTTTGTTTAATTTGAAAAATTAATGAATTATTTTTTGTCTATTTTGTTTTGGCTATTAGGCACTATCATTACTCAATTTCATTACTAAAGAACTAAATTTTTTATATTCAAAGAATGATATTGTAAAATCATCTTAAATTTTTATTATTTCTTAACTTATGCGTCAAGTTAATAGTGGATAAATATTATTGGACGAATACGGTGGAAGAGAAAAATGAGAGAGAAAACGATTAACAAGAATGAATAAAGAAAGGCAAAGTGTAGCAACAAAGTCCATATGGAACCCATATTTCCACTTGTCAAACAAAGGATGGAAACTCACACAACTTTTGTTGGTTGAGTCTCATCCATCATAAAATTTCCCATTAATACTACTACTAAATGGAAAATTTTAGAGTGGGTGAGGCTCAACCAACAAAAGTTGAGTGAGTCTCCACTCTTTGCTTGACAAGTGGAAATATGGGTCCACGTTAACTTTGTCCTACACTTTATCCTTCTTTATTCCATTTTCTCTCTTATTTTTTTCTTACTTCCTTCGTCTAATAATATTTGTTCACTATTAATTTGATACATCATTAAAAAATAATTTATTATATTATGTTTGAATATCATAAATTTAGTTCTTTAGTAAAGAAGTTGAGTAAGATGGATAAAAATGAGTAAAATATTATTGATTTTTTAAATTGAACATCTATTGTTAGACATATATTTTTGAATAACATGAATAAGTATTGTTGGACATATATTTTTGAATAACATGAATAAGTATTTTGATTGTATTTGATATATATTTTTTTGTAAAATAGATTTAAAATAATGTTAATACATGAATTTACTTAAATAAAACATGAAAAGTGAAAAATGAGTTAAAAAAGAAATGTTATAGCGTATTTTCTAAATTTGGATAGAAAATGAAAAATGACAATTACTGTAATAATACTTTGTATGTGTCTCTATCCGATTTTTTCCAAAACCTTATATGTGTTATGACTTATGCATAAGCTAATTTCACATATAAGGTTTTGCAAATTAATAAAATTTTGATTTTTTTGAAATAACTTTTTATTTTATTTAAAATCAGTATTTAGCAATGAAAAATTCTAATCCAGCTTGAAGGTGCATCCAAATTTAGAAAATAGGTTATAGTATTTTCTTTAACTCATTTTTCACTTTTGATGCTTTAATAAGTAAATTCATGTATTAACATTATTTTAAATATTTTTTACAAAAATTATATCAAATACAATTCCAAATTTCTGATTTTTTTGAAATAACTTTTTATTTTATTTAAAATCAGTATTTAACAATGAAAACTTCTAATCCAACTTGAACGTACATCCAAATTTAGAAAATAGGTTATAATATTTTTTTTTCAACTCATTTTTCACTTTTGATGCTTTAATTAAGTAAATTCATGTATTAGCATTATTTTAAATATCTTTTAAAAAAATTATATCAAATAAAATCAAATTTATCACTTTTGTTGTCCAACAATACTTGTTCATGTTACTAAAAAATATATGTCTAACAATACTTGTTCAGTTTAAAAAATCAATAATATTTTACTTATTTTTATCCATCTTACTCAATTTCTTTGCTAAAGAACTAAATTTATGATATTCAAACATGATATAATAAAATTTTCTTAATATTTATTATTTTTTAATGATGTAATAAATTAATAGTGACAGATTAAAGAAAATAAAAAAAAAATAGATAGAAATGGAATAAAGAAGGATAAAGTGTGGACAAAGTCAATGTGGGACTCATATTTCCACTTGTCAAGCAAAGAGTGGAGACTCACTCAACTTTTGTTGGTTGAGCTTCACCCACTCTAAATTTTCCCTACTAAACATAATTCGTACTACTATTACTACTACTATTTTTGTACTACTTTATTTATTGTTGTTATATTATATTTTTATTTCTTAGTTAATTTTTAACTAAATAATACTTACATATATTTTATAACATTTAAATGTTAAAAGAGATAAATCTATAAAAGAGTAAAAATCTATTTAGAATTTTTTTAACCATGAGTTTTTATTTTTTTGCTAATGATTTTTTTTTTTT
>NC_061121.1:19873001-19881423 GCF_002878395.1 Capsicum annuum
AATATAAAAATGTTGCTGATTAACTCAAATTAAATATAGATATATTTTAAGATTAAAGTTTTGAAGAATGAAAGAGAATATTTTAAAAGTAACTCATTACATAAAATAAAAAAGTGAAACTTTTTGAGATTATAGGATCTTATCATTTCTATTGAATTTGTATAGCTTCTAGTTTAATTTAAAACATAAAAGGATGTTGTTACTATTATTATGTTATGGCAACGTCCATCTTACATCATAATAGTTTAAACTAATTCACAAAATATAATATAAAAGCATGTATATGCACACACATACAAAAAAGAAAAAGCTAAATCGATCAAACCAAAGGTCAAAAATTTTAGTATCGAAATTAGTATTTGACGAATGAAGAAATTGAGATCCAAGCAAATAACCTAGACAATCACCAAAAAACAACAATTTGTGAGCAAATAAATGCAATTATTCTTATGAAAAAATGAATAAAAATAAAAGAAATTAGAATATATTTATACAATGATATCAAAGAAGAATAAGAGGAACGAAAAATTTCTATAAATTTTTATATATACAAAGACATCAAAATTAAAAGTAATTTTAAAAAATAAAGAACAGACTGGCCTTCGGTGTATGCAACAAAATAGTAGAATAAGTAGCAGTACATAGAATAATACTTTATCTTTCATTAATATGTAAATAAATTGTATTACAGTACGTATGTACTGCTACTTATTCTACTATTTTTTTCTTGGTAAACTTCGACTAATTGTTATTACTTATTATACTATATATCCTGCGTACTATTACTAATTATGATTATTTTAATAATACTTTTATCTTTCATTAATATATAAATAAATAATATTTAAATATATTTTATAGCATTTTTTTTTAAAAAGACATAAGTTTGGGATAGTAAAAGTTTGAGATTTTTTTTATTATTAATAATAATATTATTTACTCCTCCTCCTATTATTATTATTATTTACTACTACTATTACTATTATTATTATTATTATTATTATTATTATTATTATTATTATTATTATCACTGTTACATAGTGACATTATTATTATTATTATTATTATTATTATTATTATTATTATTATTATTATGTAAACAAATTTTATATACATATAATATTTAAATTTGATAAGAACAGAAAAATTCCGATCATTCAACCACACCATTCAATAGTAATAGCATTGCCTTGGATCACTTGGATATAGCACATAGGGTGGCTACACTATTGAATGGTCTAACCCCCACCCCCACCCGCCCCCTTCTCCTAATCGCAGCTATTTCCAATTTGTGAAATTGAAAGACCCATAAAAGTGGGCAACATGGACTTTTATTGAAGAGATGGACCCCATTTCAAGAGGAACTTTCTTTGGCCCATTCTTAATAAAGCTCAAGCCCAGCTTGAAAGAAGTCGCAAGGTTAAATATTGGAATTGGACTTGACATCAAAAGTTACAAAAAGCTACATTTTCATTGTTAAATGTGATGCTAAGCTCCCACTTAATCATAGATTTTAAAAATTAAAATTTGAGTTAATTGGAGTTATTGTTTATGAAACTTGAGGTTGTGTTAAAGACATGTATTTTACTTAGAAAAAATTTAAAGTTCTGTGAGTGGAAGTGAAACAGTTTTTTGGGAACTTGAAAACATTTGAAAATTATTTTTTCAAAATCTAATTAAATTTCATAGTCAAACAAATATTTTAAAATAAATTTTCAAAATCTGATCCAAAATCTGTGGTCAAACACTAGCTAATGATCACTTAGTAGAAAACTTAAGACCTTTTCCTTTCTAGAGAAGATAATGTGATATCCACATAGTGATGAGGTTCCCTCAAATAATGAGGATGATAATTAAGTCAATACAAGAAGACCTCGCATATATCTGTTGTAGCGCAGTGTATGTCAAGTTATATAGTATATGATTTTATTCGTTGCTCTTTTTGATTGAATCTAGTTTTAGCAATCACTACCAGTCCGCTTCTTGTGCCATCTTTAGATATTCATACAATAAAATGATTGGGAAATACTATCGTCTCATGGATGGTTGTTAGGAGGATCATTCCAATTTGAACAAGATGATTTCTAATTGATACCATCTATTATTGTCAATATACAAATCAGTATTAAGGATGTTTGGATTGTTACATTACAAAAGTTCATGAATGAACTGTAATATTTTAATAGGGGATCATTATAGTCAATTGAAATGCAGGATGAACTCATCTTCAAGCATATCTTATTAGGCTTTTAAATCAAACTTAAATAGATTCAAAATTACATATTGATACCGATAGAGGGTTGAGAAACATTTGATGGGGAACCCTTACCACCAAGGATCACTTTCATTACTTCACAGATTTGTTTGGTCTTTTCTTTCTTGAGGTACTCAAGATCATTGACATCATAAGGGTTCGTCTCAATAGTAAAATCATTTTTTCCCTTCAACACTTCATTTATCTTAGTTTTTAACTCCTCAATTATGTTCTCCACTATTTGCTTATGAATTTCTTCCTCCAACTTCTTAATACTCAGCAAGATCGTAAACATGATAAGGGTTTGTCGCAATAGCAACATCTTCTTTTCCTTTCAACACTTCATTCATCTCAGTTGTAACTCCTCGATTAGGTTTTCCTCTATTAGATTTAGAATTTCCTCTTCCAACACCTTAATAAGACTCTGTTCAGTGTACTCATCTTGTGCCACCTGATTTTTGGATTTCATTGGCATTGAGAGCTCCTTAAATTTTGTAAAGGTTTTGACAGTATCCTCATGATTTGAAAAAAATCACAAGTTTACTGTAACAATCCCTATAGAAGACACTAGCAATCTCAATACCACAAAGGTTGCAAAATCCGTGAAGCCTTTTAAGGAGCTCTTCATGTCTTTTCTTACGTTCAGTCCCCCTCTTAGTGTTAGGTAAATGTGTTAGGTAAATTCAAAGAAAAATTCAATTTCCTTGTCATGGCTAAAAAAAGAGGAGAATTGTATTCTTCTAGATCTTTCTTTTGTGTGTTGGGGGGGGGGGGATTAGAAAATTGGTGATTGTCACACTACCTATTTTGGGATGAAATTAAACTAGGCTGGATTTGCTACCAAGTAAGAAATAAGATTTTAAGCTATGAGGACAAGAGGCAAGTCATTTTATACAACGTAGGGCAAAGCGTAAATCATGAAACATAGAGTGCAAAACTTATGGATCTACAGAGCACAAGTCCTATGTATCTTTGATTTCATAGTTTTATTATGAAGAAAATAAGCACGAGCTAATTTCTCAATAATTCTACAAAAATAAATCACTAATAATTTAGAAAAAATTGTTATAATTACAATTTGAAAAGATTTTAAAAATGAAATAGCCTAGTTAATCTTTAAAATGAAATCATCATTGATGTCCATATTTACTAGTCCATCTCACCTCAACTAATATTTGTACTAAGTTGTCACGATCCAAGACTACCCCCTAGTCGTAGCACGGTGCTTAGAATCACAAGTGATCCTAAGCCAACTCATGTACTGGCATACTACTTGAGCAACTGATTTAAAATGTATATAACAAATAATTTGCTAAGCGAAAGAATAATCATGAGAAAATTTGAATAAATGTGATACTGTAAAAGTTTACAACATAATAAATTTGAAGAAGAAACTTGAATTACATATAATGACTCTGACTGACCATCTATGAAGCCTCTACTATAATGACTATAGATAGTTGGGAATTGCCTCCAACTATCCCAAATAAATACATACGAATAATGAAGCAATACAAGAACTGCATTTGACTTTAGTCATCGAAATAAGAGAACTCATCACCTGCTGGATGAATGTTGAGAACTGGCTGACCCTGGTGTGTGGGCTACATCTGGTACCTACATTATGAAGAAATGTAGCCACAAACGCATATATATGTTCAGTACTTTGGAATGTACTGGGTATATGAGACATGCAGTAAATCGTGGAGATACTTAATATATACTTTAGAACTGAGGACATAAGCTATTTGCTAAAATATGCATTTAAATCATGATTGTACGTAAAAGTTGTAAAACATAGTGAAAATTTTAAATTATTAGCTGAAAATATTTCTGTAAGTTGAGAAGTAGTAGAAACATGAATACCATACGTAAACCTCAAGTTAAATCTGACTAGGTTACAAAATCGTACTGAGGAACATGTATGAATACTGAGTATGAATGCATAAAAATGAAAAACAAATGCAAGATCAAGTATAAACATGTGTTGAAATAATCTAAATAACTGATATCTTAATAGCTAAAAAACTGATATCTGTACACTTGGTCATGCAAACTTGAACTAACATGCTCTGAATAATGAACTGAGACTATGGAAGCTATAATGTAACCGACCTATCCCATTCTGAGCTAATTGGGGTCCAACTGGTAACCCTAGTTGAAAAGGTACCAGTACCTTGCCACGGGTACTAATACTGGTTGTGTGGATCTACTAATCTGATATCCCGATGGACTAGGGTGTCACCCTCTACTGGAAGGTCCCCATAAATGAGTGTCAACCCTCAACTGGTAGAAAGACCTGTCAAAACCTATGTTGGCTACGTAGTTCTTGAACTCAGGGACTACTATTAAAGTCATACCCTCGACTAGCTGTGAGCCCCCATCTCTAGGTTTACTCGGTGCTAAATTCTACTCCCAACTGGACTGACACTGATTCTGATTAAAGTTAACTGGACATCACAACTCATAAGTGCACAACATGACTATAATAATTAGAACATAATACTAAAAATCATGATTACTTTTTACTTGAAAATGAAAATATGTATAAACAGATAGGTATCGGCTGTTTGTAACCATCTATCATCGAATAATGATATTTTAAATACAATGACATCATCAAAATCTTGTAAGAAAATTCATGATTCGATGGCCCAAAACATAGTACATTTCACTAAACTGATGAAATCCATGATTTTAAGGATGAGAATATATTTAACTTATAAGGACAACATGCTCACATGTTTTAGTTCATGAATTGGTAGGCTAACATGGTATCAATTGAACATGGTATGGGAGATTGAACTTTAAAGCATATAATGACATAATTTACATGGAAAAATATCTTGGCATAACTTAAATTCAAAATTACTACGAGACATTAAGTAAATTCATAATTAATCATTAAAATTTTCACAAAAGGGGGGGAAAGGGTTTACACTTGAAAATCAAAAGATTTTTGGGACTCAATGGGTAGAAGGAACCCATTGATGAATACCCCACATACCTGAGTTACTTAAATTTTTGAAGAGAACTTGGAATTGAAGCCTTGAATGGTTGAGTTCTTGAAAAGAAGCTTGAATTTGTGTTCTTAAAAATGGGGATGATTTTTACATTGTTAATTAATGAAGAATAGGGTAAATAATGCCCCATTTAGATTTTAATTCATGAATTGGGTGTTTAGGGTGAGGGTAAAAATATCAAATGGCCCCTTAAATCTTTAATAAGGTTGCAGGAAAACACAGCCTCCATGGTACAGAGGCTGTCCCGGAGACTAGCCTCCTTGACACAGCGTGTATTGCGGAGAATATCCTTTGTAACACACCATGTATCGTAGAGGTCCAGCCTCTATGACACGCTCAAATCGCGGAGGCATTCTGCCTCCGTAATCTAAAAACACTCCGAACTCCTTTAAAAAATTTTGAAACTTTCCCGGATGACCCTTTTAACATCCCTAATCATATTTCAACTCATAAATCAATGTTTCAAACTCTAAAAGATCAAATATTCAAAATCTTGGGGTCTTAAAATGGCTAAGTCTCTTGTACTTAGAGTGAATATAATGACTTTGGAACTTCTAAACATGAGACGAATAGCTGGAACTAGTCTAGGATTTTGTGGGGTAGTACATAAGTTTTTGTTTACATATTTCAGAAGAAGAAAGATAAAAGTATGAGAGCAATGGCAAGAGAAGGGACAAAATTGCCTCATGAACATAGTATTATGAAATCTATATCATATCAATTTCATGCACAAGCATTTGCACCATACCTAGCATAGTTTCAGGCATAATCTTGTAAAAACTTATTAATTTCAGAAATAATCATCAATTTTTTAAAATTAATTTTAGGCATAATAATCTAAAAAAGATTTCAACTTTAAGTATAATTATCTAACTAAAACTATTTAGAGCTATGTCATTTTTAATGCGAGTTGCTTTTTTTTATTTATATATTTTAAGAAAAATATAATATAAAATATAATAGCATAAAGTACCATTACACCAAAGCATGAGCTATAGACTCTTCAAAAATATTTTTTACCTTAGGTAAAATTATCATAACTATTTCTAATATTAAGTACTTTGGAATCAACTAAGTTTTGACTATTAATCCTCTCCTTATTTAGATTACTAAATAATGGTGCCCCTGTCAAGACGAACCCAACGTATGCTACTTTTTTTAATCACAATCTATATGGCACAGTTGAAATTTAGAAAGTCCACCAAATTTTTTGTATGTTTCTTAATACATTTTAAGTTATTAATTATTAATTTATGATACTTTTACATAATTTTCAGATATTATATATTACTCTTTTTGTCCCAATTTATATGGAACTAATGAAATATTTGAGAAAGTCAATTAAATTTATTATATAGTTTTAGACATTTTAAATTATTAATTTTATGATTTATACGATTTTCGACGTAATTTTCAAGTAATATATGTTACTCCTGAAAATCAAAGGGGGGGGGGAGGGTGAATTGAAATTTTCTTGAGTCGGCTGATCAAGCTTGACAGTCGACTCACCTGCAAACAGATATACTTAAATAGAATAAAGTTAAGATTAACTAGGAAGACTAGTACGTAAGTAAATAAAGGAAAGACACAATGATTTATCCTAGTTCGAAACACCAATGTGGAGCCTACTTCCAGTCCCCTTGGATTTCTAGAATTTCCTTTGAGTCTTTCAAAATAGAGCTAATATATAGATGTGGAAAAACAAATTCTGAAGCTTATTTTAATATCAGATCTTGTGACACAGCCTTAACTGGTATAACAAAGTTGACTCGATCTTTCTTTTGTAACTATTGTAAACAAGAGAGTACAAAGATTTATCATGACTAAGATTGTGACACACTATGATTTTTCGTGCAGTTGCGTGTGTTCTTCGGCCTCCAGTGTCTTTCTTTTTTATCCTTTAGTTGTTTTGGCTTCTTTTCTTCATAAAGAAACTCAAGGAATTTCTTCTCAATTAAGGATTTAAATTGGTTCCTTGATTGAGAGATTGCATTGTGTGATATGTCCATTTCAGATATGTACATACTTAGTGGAGCCTTCCTTTCTCACAGCCATACATGTCCATATCAGATATGTCCATGAAGAAGGTGTGATTTTCTTTCTTTTTGCCTTGCCTTGAAAGATGTTGTTGAGATTGATCTTCAATCAGCTTCCTTATACTTAGGAATCTAGTAAGATGTTTGATTTATGCGGTTCCATGTTCAACGCCGGCTGCTTTGTGGGTGGATACTACTTTTCTTGCGCGAAATATTCTTCCATACATTGATTCCTTTCAAGATCTTCTGTATCTTCATTATATCCTTAGCCTTGTAGAGTATCCTGCAAATTGTGAATTATTAGTTTGTCATTATTAAAATATACAACTTTAGTATAGGAAGTTAACAACTCCCTCTATCCTAACAACTTATATGACATAGAGTTTGAAAAGTCAACCAAAGTTTTTATACGTCTTTCAAGTATTTTAATTTGTTAATTTTTGTGATTTATATTAGTTTTTATGAAATTTTTAAATAATATATTTTAATTTATGTTGCATTGATAGAATTTTGAGTCAACCAAAATATTTTATGTGCCTCTAATTAATTTAACTTTTAATTATTTTAATTTATAATATTTTTTATGTAATTTTCAAGTATATAATAGATTAAAAATAAAAATAAAATAATTACATTAAGCAAAAAATCTGAAGCAGACAACTGACGGCTATAATGCCTGCTTCCAGCTGTTTGCTTGTGGTCGAGGATATTTTTATAATTTATATTTTCTATTTTAAATGATTTCATAGATTGCTCGATATTAAAAAGTTCTATATTCACTCAATACTTCAAATTAAAGACAAGAGGGTGGGTTATACACTTAGGATCGTTTGGTAGAGTGTATAAGATAATAGTGAATAGAGTGTTTAAAGCAGTCAATATGGGTAGGCACAACTCATTCGGACTAGCCCACACGGGCTTTGAGTTTGACGGGTCAGGCCAGGCTGACCCATCAACATGACATGCCAGAAAATAGCCTCCACGGACCAGTCCACTTTTTAAAATATATTATTTTTATAATCTTAATTTAAATTTTAAATTGTTAATTACATAACTATTTACAATATAATATTACATGAAGTTACTGGAGAAAATTGAAGGAAAGGTGT